>NW_010102722.1:0-95583 GCF_000699245.1 Pterocles gutturalis
TTTTTGATTATTTGTTGCACAGATGTGGACAGAACCTTTGCTAAAATCTAATTCCCTGGGATCTTGCCACAGGGCAATGCATGCATGGGGAATCAAATCTCCTGAACAGGACAGTCAGTGGTTGTCCAGACAGCAACAGGCATCTCCATTGCAAAGGTCCTTGCAGCAGTCTCTTCAGCTGGATCGGCTGAGAGTTCCTGACCCACTGTTCTGCTCAGTTCTTGCAGTCCACCTGGCACTTGTCCTGTGTGACACCTTCATCATATGCAAGTTCCACCACAATGGATTATTCCAAGCTACAGACAAAATATCTCCTAATTCTCTTAACTGTCTGCAAAAGACTGCCCCATTGGACTTATCTAGGTACAATTTGATCAATTTTGCTGCAGGAACCTCCCGAGAGCCTCTGAGTTAGCAAGTTTCTCCACCCAGGATGTTAATCAACATATTTAAGCATAGAAATTGGTCTAGGCACTGCAGCATTTCCTGGGGGAAATCTTCAGGGCAGTTTGAAATTTCCACCAGGAGAACTTCTGCACCAATTAGTCAAATCCTTAATTGAGAGGGTGGCTAGGAGTTTGGTCAATCATTGTCTCAACTCAGTCTATTGTCTAAATTGCTCTGTTATCTCTTCTACCCAGATGTCTATATGGGGAGTTTCTGGATCACCCAAGGAGTGAATGACTTGAGTGCACTAAGTGTGCACACAGGCACAGCCCTGTTACCCAGCTACACCACAGTTATAACTGTAGGACAAACTTGAATTTCATACTTATTTTTTAACTTAAGCTCTATACCTCTTGCTGCAATTAAAAGCTAGGCAGGATGAAACTCAGCACCTCAGTAGTTAGCACTGCCTAAAGACTCTAATTTGTCACCATTTTTTTACCAACATTATTTTAAATTTGACTTCTTAAATCCCAGTTTTTATGCCTGTAATGGATTCAAGTTGTCCTCAAAGCAAATGCAAGGTGCTTAAAAATAAAAAGATAATACTAACAAATTTAAAACATGACTTGTTTTCCTTGTGTAAATAGGTTGTGACTGAACAATGAGGAGAAAGACACACATGTTTTTTCTTCTCTTAAGAACATTAAATAGTATGCCTGCAACCTACCAATCTGAAGAATAAAAAAAACTCACCAAAATGAGTTTTATATAGCTGGTGATTCTTACATGTTTAATATTAATGCACACTGTTGCTGTTGCCTTACAGTGATGTCTAAATTAACCAAGAGTTCACTCAATGAGATCAAACTGACGAACTTTTAAAACATCAGTCTAATGTTGTCCTTTCTTTTTTTGCATTTAGCTTTTTATAGGTCATGGTAAATGAAATCCAAAGAATTTCTTTAAATTGAAGTAAAGTCACTTTAAGTTTATTCAGAATAAAAAAAAAATAGATTATTTGATAGAAATTTTTAGAAGTTTGTTTTTTTTTTTTTTGCTTGGTTGTTTTGTTTTGTTCTGTTTTTCAGATTTAACAATCTTACTTAAAATAAGGAAGCCTGAAAATAACAATAACATTAAAAGGGAAAAAAAAAAATCTGTGTATTCAGACAAGCAATTAACCTTTACTTTTTGCCTCTGGCGCAGGCTGAGGCAGTGTGACTACGCACAGCTTGTGCTGAAGGTAACTTCAGCTCCATTTGTGCTTCCATTCACCTGCCACCTGAGCTCATCCAGGGTGAGAGCTAGAGCACAACTGAAACAGACCACCAGCTGATTGCAGCTAGGTATATCCAAGAAGAGAGAGGGGAAGAACAGAGCAAGACAGATAGATACTGTGAAGGTAATGTCCCTTGGACATCATTTTGTGACGTGGTATCTGGTGAGCTCAGTCAACCCAATGTTGTTACACACAATCTGTAACTGAGTATTATGGTTATATGACTATTTTAGTTTCATATTTTGTCATCTGGCTTATAAAAGCATCATCATCAATGTTAAGAGAAGTAATAAAAATAAAACAAGACAAGTCTCCCCACTGTAAAATCCCTGCCTTGCAGCTGTTGAAGTGATTTACCTACATCTTAGCAGTTACTACAAATACATGATCTGGCACTTAGTGCTCCTAAATCACCTTAGCAGCTGTTTTTAACAGGTATTTATGAAGGAAAAGCATCTTAACTGAGGTGTTGTTAACGCAGCCTTCTTAATCTCAAGGCCTTATGCCTCCCTGCAGCACATCGGCATTTTCCACTGATTTTAATAGAGGCAGTTTGTGTCCTGCAGGGAAGAAAAAGACCCTGGGAGCATTAACTAAAACAGCTTTAACACAGAAAACTGTAACTCAGGTCACACTGTGCCGGCCTTAAATGAACCAATTTGAGACCTATGACCTTAACGGTGGGATTTCTCAATTGACATACAGTTAATTGATGCAAAGTCTACCTGAGATAGACTTAGGAGCTCAATATGAGCATACAACTGTACTACAGTGAATGCAAAATTTTTTTGGCTTTAGCAGAATCAGATATTCATATGAAACTTCTCTAAGCAAGCAACTTTAATTGAGATAGGCTTCAACTTTTGGGATTTTATTCAGTTTTTGAGTGGAAGGAAGAAAGTAATAATGAATTCTGATATGAGGATTAAAATATCAGATTATAAACTTTTGCTGCGACAAATTCAATTATGTAAAATCAATGACTGTGTTTATCCTGTTAAATAGAAGAGAACCAGAAACTGCCCCTTGGGTCCAGTGCCCCCAAAAAGCAGCTAGTATGGAATTTTGTGTCCAGTTCTGGGCCCCTCAGTTCAAGGGGGACAGGGAACTGCTGGAGAGAGTCCAGCACAGAGCCACAAAGATGATGAAGGGAATGGAGCATCTCCCTTATGAGGAAAGGCTGAGGGAGCTGGGTCTCTTTAGCCTGGAAAAGAGGAGACTGAGGGGTGACCTAATCAATGTTTATAAATATGTAAAGGGTGAGTGTCAGGAGGATGGAGCCAGGCTCTTCTCTGTGACATCCAGTGATAGGACAAGGGGCAATGGGTTCAGGCTGGAACATAGGAGGTTCCACTTGAATATGAGAAAAAACTTCTTCATGGTGAGGGTTCCAGAGCACTGGAACAGGCTGCCCAGAGAGGTTGTGGAGTCTCCTTCTCTGGAGACATTCAAAGCCCGCCTGGATGCGTTCCTGTGTGATCTGATCTAGGTGTCCTGCTCCGGCAGGGGGATTGGACTAGATGATCTTTCAAGGTCCCTTCCAATCTCTAACATTCTGTGATTCTGTGATTCTGTGATGTGTGCCAAAAATTTGGATCTAGCACCATCTCTATAAAAGATTAGGTTTGGAAGTATTTTTGAAAATCCAAATCAAAGCCAGGTATTCAGATAACAATGAAGAATATAGATGACCAGAGATTATGTTCAGTACTCAAACTTCTCCATATTATGTTCCCTTATTAACTATAACAGGTAGCCAGAGCTGTAGGACTTTGCATGCTGAAGGAGAATTCTGCTTCCAAATATTAAAGGATCAGGAAAAACAAACCAAACCAAACCAAAATCAAACCAGAGTTCCTGGAAATAAAATCAGATAACACAAAATGGTACTTTAGAGGGTAGACTATATACCTGTCTTAGTTTACTAAGGGAACAATACTTATCTTCAACATCTCAGTCCTTATCCATCTCATGATTGATGAATCATGAGTCTTGATATGGTCTGATTCCTGGTAGAACTAGTTTTTTTTCTGTGACAGAGTGGTAGACTGAAGGACTCATGTCCCTCTGGGGACACAATTGCCATCCCAAGAGCTGCCCTGAAACCACACTTGCTGGCTAGCATGGAAACCACTGTGTAGACCTTTCAGTCAGGTTTCAAGCTTTAGAGATCTTGACTTCAGCCCTTTTTGGTTGTCCAAAGCATTACATCTCCAGCTGGCAATGAGGATAGGATGGTTGTAGGTGTCTATCATGGCTTCTCAGCCTGAGTCTACCAGCTTGGTACCTTATGGCTATGTGGTGTGGTCAATATAGGACAGACAAGGAGGTTTCTGCTCATTCCTAGGGTAGGCAGTGTTACCTGATAGATGGTGACTGAGCTCAAGGAGTCCCAGGGCTGGAGAAATCAATATGGGAAGTGAGTGTCACAAGCAACAGGAAGGAATTACGTTTCTCTTGGATCTTTGCTTCTTAGGAGAGTTCTAGCCACAGTAATTCACTACTATATTTTTTAAAGAGTTATAAGAGAGAAAGGAACAAATCATAATAAACACAGCAAATAAACCATATATAACAAATATTTTAAAGTACCTAAGTTTTCACAATACATATGCATGAAATGCCAAGTAGACCCATGCATCTCAAGAATCTGCACATGTAATTCTGAGTTCTATCTGCACATCAGGCATTTGGCATTTAAACACATGGACAGTTAAAAACATTAGGACTTTATTGCATTGATACAGATGTTAAAACTAATACTTGGCAATACATAATCAGAAAATCAGTCTACATGACTCCTGCAACAGGACCCTTGTAATCAAATGTTATACACACAGGTTTAAGGCAGAAACAAAACAATAGATATGAAGTTCTGACTTATCTTCCCACGCAAAAATCCAGGAATTTTTTTTTTTCATTTGATCAAGATTGCTGCTCTCAAAATTGCATGTTAGATTTTGCACCAGAGATTACATTTTTGTTCTCATGATCGTGTTTTGTGGTTTTAATATAGATTATTGATTTTGGGCTGCTGAGTATGACTGCTTACAACAGACAGAGGAGTTCAATATGTACCTTCAAGGTGCCCTTCGCTTGCAAAACTCACTTTGCAGAAATGACACCTTTGGTGTTACAGGTGAAGGCTGTGCTATTGCTCTTGCATTATGTCTCTCAAAAGGATATATTTTTTTTTCTGCCTAATTTTCATCTTCTGTATTCTTCTGCTTTATGAATATTTCCTTCTTATAAAGTATCATATACCTCCACCACACATGAATAATTATTTTATAATAATATTTAATTGTTCTTAAGAAAAATGCCAAGTCTTGCATGTGGATATTACAGGGACATTCACCTGAGTTCTGAAGAAATGAGTGGTTAACTGGTGTTTTCTCGTTTTGTCTCTCCAGTCACATTATCTTCCACCTTAAATTCTTAAAATGTTTAGGGTAATGATCAGTATCAGATAGGGCTGCTCATGCATCTGTTAATTTATCTTTATCTATTTGCCTAGTTGGGAATATAGTGGCAGACGGTGTTCCCATGCTTGATGGTATATTTATGCTGCAGAATTCTGCCAGAATAGCCATGTCAGTTGAGGTAGATGAAGTGTGATTTGAGATTGATTTAGCTGTAACAGCAAAAAACTATTGTGTAGACTATGGTGGCAGAACCGTATTTTTGTCAACTCTCTGTGAGAAAGCTATGCTTTGCCAGATGTAATAAAAAATATGTGACCATAGTAAGAGAGCTTAACTGACCTGATCTAACAGTGCAACTGTACTTAGAAAGTATAGCTATGGTAAATATAGTCAGAGCAGCAACAGAGGCGATTACATGTTTCTTGTGGGTTTTGGGTTTGAGTTTTTGGAGGTTTTTTTGCTTGGTTGTTTTTTGGGGTTTTTGGTTTGTTTTTGGTTTGTTTTTTGTTTTGTTTTGTTCTGTGTTTTTAATGTCAACTTCAAGGCAGCTTTTCAATGACACAAAAATCCATGGCAAACTTTTTAATGTTTCTGCATCTGGGCATTTCCCTGCAATATCAGGTGAATGAAAAACATAGTGAAACTTCAAGGATTTAGTACCTTTTGCCTTCTGGACTATTTGTCTATTGGATCCAGTTACTTTAGTAGGTTATTTGTCAAGAGTTTGTTTCTGGTAAGAAAAAGAGCCAAACACATGTTGGCTTATAATGTCAGTGCTTTAACATGGAAAAGCTATTAAAGCAAATAACTTGTTTGGTCCACCTGTGCTGTACGTGTTCTTTCTGGATCTTATTTTAAACAAGATTACATAGACCCCTACAACACGATGCTGTTTCCAAGAGTGAACTTTTTACTAAAATTTAGGATCTCACAGTGGTTTTAATCAGACGCAATGTTCTTTAATTTGTAGCTGTATTTGAGAATCCAACACCAAGCAGATGGATGTTTACCTCAAAAATACAGGTAATGCATTTTATGTGTCAAGGCTCCCATTTTAACAAGCTTTTATCAAATTCCTGTCATTGTAACAACTGGAAATGTATACCAGAAAAAGGTATAAAAGTCTTCTTATGTAAAAAAGATGAGATTTGGGTGATGAGCAAACTGTACATCTTAAGGATAGAAATACTAAGATTGGGAAGAGTTGGACAGAAGACAAAACGTTTTTCTCTAACAGATTTTTTTAGAAAGGTTAAATAAAAACAACTGATGGGAAAATGGAACTAAAATTACTTCAGTGCAGGAAATAAACACAATATCTACTGTATTTTTGGAGACAAGTTACATAAAAAAAAAAAAATACTGGCCCTGAATCCTTCAAGTAAATTAAAACAACATTCTACTCATCATGCTAGGAACATTTTTTTAAAATTTATTTTGTTTTGTCTTAAAAAATCCCTAGTACTTTTGTAGAAAATAGCTTTTTCACTGTCAGATTTTTAACAAACCTTGTATCAGAGGTCTTTACCCTTTTATTGGTTTGTATATTTTCCACTAGGACTCACGATAATACATTCTTGATGAGATATAATGTTCCAGACTCCCAAGCCCACTCTCTTCTTTTTTATTTTGTTTCTTTTTTTTTTTTCCTTTTTTTCATTTTGAATAACTTCTTTATGCACATGCTTTGTCATTTTGTCATACTTTTCTCCTGGTTCTGAGGTAAATTTCAAGATCAACTGTTATTATGAATCTAGGCATTCTGGCATTTTTTTTCTTTTTATTAAACTGATGAATGCTTTTGTACTCCATTTTTACCTTGAGGCTATTGAAAAAGTAGAAATAATATCAGGTAACTAACTTACAGTACATATATTCTCCAGTATTTGTAGGTGCCTGAGCATTTACCAATCACAATTTTCATCTAGCTATTTTTAATCTCCACTGATATTGTTTTTTCTGTAATTTACTCTGGCCTATGTACACTTAGGCACATTATCCTTTATGTTTCTGTTTATCCCAAAGGAGTTCTTTTTGTCTCTTTTTAATCTTGGACAGAAATAAAACAGTGACAATTATAAATTTATTACCTTGGCATTTTTAAAGCACTCATTTTGCAAAATTACAGTGAAGAGAAAAGTGCAAGTCAGCTCTTGAGTTTTTTGTTAGTGACTGCTGAGGTGGAGGTGGACAATTTCTGTAACTTTTTAGACTATGTTACGCAACAGAGATGAAGATTGCTTTAAGGTAACTTAGGTAACTTTTATATCTCAGCTAATATACACTTCCTGAAAGACAGCTGGATTCCCCATAAGCAGAAAGAAGGCTCCTTAATTTTTTTTTTTTTTTTTTTTTAGAACAGAACAGAACAGCACCCTACGTCTTTTAAATTGACAAGACCTTAGAAGTGTTCAGATTCTATGACTTCCCCCAACTGTTTGCACTGTCACCAAGAAAGCAAAGGAAATTTCAGGAAATTCCTTCTGTGGAAGATCTTTAATATTTGATGTCTTTATTAGAAGGCTTATTTCAGTCTTCCTTGTTGTCTGAAGTGCTGTCCTTCAAAACAGTGTGTGCTGAAGTCTATCATATATGGAAATTCTTCCTTATATGCACAGAATGGAGTCAGCAGAACTTAATTATACAGGTGCCCAAAGTCAAGCCTAAGCTACCTGAACCATACAGCTGTAAAGTTCATGACAAGATACCATGCCTAGGCAGGTGCTTTCTCTCCATTCACTTGTGTGGAAGACGGGTTAGGAGATGGAAGATTAGGTTGATCAATTATATTTCAACTATCCAAAGTAACACAGATTTTGAAAATGAGGTTATCTCAGATCTCAGCTGCTGGAGATCCTTTCTGTCAGTCAGAAAAGTTACCCTAGTTAGTGGTATAAAGAATGTTTTCCTTGCATGACATTCAAGGAGGAAAAGCAGAGTACATGTTTTTCCTTGAACAAATCAGTGGCAGTATAGAATAACCCAGAAGGGAAGGTCCTGTGGGAATACCCACTGGACTGCTGCCAGAAGGCTTTACTGACATGCCTCCCCTGACAGCCTCAAAGGGAGCAATTCGGAATATTCTTTTTTTGTCAGGAACATTATCAGCAATAAACAGCAACTTTATAAATTGTAGCTCAGGAAAAAAACACCAGTCAGGATTAGGATAAAACCAGATCCAACAGAAGGAATAAAATATACAAGAGACAAAGGATCTGTGGTCTTTTTCCTTCCTGTTACAAATTCTAAAATTTGTTGAACATGTTCTTTAGATATTGGACATTACATAGTTGATTGACTCCTTTCTGTAGATGGGTGAGAAATTTTTGCCTCTGTTAACATAACACTCTGGAGTTTACATTCAGTTTGTGCTTGTGTTTACAATCATAGTGAGCAAATAATGTTTCAAATCACGATTTCAACAAAAATGAACAATTAAATAATTTTGTTGGATTATAAAACAGATATATATTGCACCCTAATGTCTGTTTAGGCTCTCCAGTTATCAACACTAAATACTAATCACAGAAATAATTTAGCAATGTAAATACATTGCTATATAATATATTGCCAATGTAAATATATAGCCATATAACAAGTCTGCTAAATGTCAGAATTAAAAAAATGCCATACCCCTGCTTTCCTTCCTTAATGTATAAGTATTACACAGCCTTTAATTATTTTAGTGCATGGTATTATTTTGACTGGATTTGGCCTCAACCTGTTTACAGGTACCCACTGAAAGAATTGGCAGTTATACAATATAAGCTCATTATTCATACCTAAGAGTTGTTTCAGTGTGATATATGTGTCTATGCTCTCTTTCTGTTCTTAAACTCCTTTTCTTCAGTAATTGAAACATTTAAATCGAGTATCCACATATCTCCCTACAGTCTTCCCCTTATGTGGCATGGAGAATAAGAAGAAAAAACCCACTCATTGATTTTACTTATCTAACTAACCTGTTAACCAAAACCAGTATCTTGTGTTAAACTGAGTATGGCTGATCAAAACTGATGTACTTGTGAATAGTGACACTTTTATTCCTTTCTTTGCACTGAGTCAGCACAAAAAAAATTAAACTGTGGAACAATTTGTTCAAAGGGTTTTGAAATTAAAATATCTTGCATGACTATTTACCTGAAGAGGCATTCAAGACACCGAAACATCTATGGAACAGTGAGCAAAACCACAAGTGATGCGATTTAGCCTCAGAGATGGGTTGGCAGGGGCAGTGACAATTGAAGGATGGGTTCAGAAAGCCACGAGTGGACTCTGTGTGATGGGTCAGGCATGTGCAATTAGCATGCTCTCTTATTTTTTTTCCCCTCACAAGACATTGACACTGCACAGTGTATCTGGCACTGAAGGTGTCTAGTCAGCTCTGTGCCTCCGAGAAAGTAGCCCTGTGTACATACAGCAAGTCTGAGGCACTAGAACTTACAAAGCAAGAATGCAAGACACAATGTCTGGGACCTTTTGGCTTCTTGAGAAAGATCTGGACATGAGAAGACTGAAAAAATAATTCTCCTGAGGCATTAAGATGAAAGAATGTAAAAATTTAGTATTACCGTGACCCATAATTTACATTGTGACAGAAAATATCACTGAAAACTATCTTAGCAGAAAAATCCCCCTCTTTTTTTCTAATATGGCTGTAATTCTGGCTCAGTGTAACTCTGTTGAAATCAAACATAGTCACATTCTTTAGCCTTGTAGTTTAGATGGGATAAAGAATGTAAATAAAATGTAATGTTTGTAGAATCAAGTCTGATAATAGTTCCATAAAACTGCATTCCTTTCATGCACAAAAGACAGAGAATTCCATCCATTTTAGTTCTAAGAGCCTCATATATCAGTGCAGTGTCTGAACAGACAAAGTAAACAGTGTGAGAGTATCTTGAAGCACAAGGTATATTTGAAATATGGTGAAGGTAGCAGTGATCACATAAATACTGCCTATCATTATTTTCACATATCAAGGGACAATATTTCAATTGTGTTTTTAAAGGTCATATAATTAGTGATGAAATATTCAGTTGAAAAAGACTTGAGTGTTCAAACCACATTTTTTCTCTGCATCTTTAAGGAGATTAGCAGCAACTTGGCTTCAACTCATCAAGGTTTTCTTCTTTTCCTGTCCACAGCAGGAAAAAGAGCGAGTAGGCTGTTACACAACTGAAACCTTAATTTGAGACAAACAGACGTAGTGTAAAACTAGCAAGTTATTTTGTTTGTTTTGCTACTGGAAGAGAAAATAAACAAACAGGTTATCATGTTGGCTACTTTAACCACAACCAATAACTTGAAATTCACCATTAAGTCACTTGTAAACACTTCTAAGTCCTTACAAGTTCTTCTAAGCCATACTACCCCAACAGTCCAGATCTCCAGAGAATGGCTTATCCTACTCTGTTTAAGAAAAATTATAGAATGAGGATTCACTCCTCAGTTGTGTTACATCTTGAGGCTTATGTCTGAGTTAACGTTTAAAATCTGCTTGGGCTGAATGGGAGAAGAAATACCTGAGAAGGGCAATCTGACCTGCAAGCACCATATACTTCCCAGTGTGGTATTCTAGCAAGAGAAATATTTGAAATGCCTTTTTCTCCAGAAGTTAAATATTTAACTGTAGGATGAAGGAAGACATGTATTAGGTAGCACTGATATCCCAAAGTATCCTTTAAAAAATTAGAGGTGCTGATAGAACAGCTTCTTCTCACCTTTTGTCAGCTGTGTAATTTACTAATTCACAAAGTTTAGTTCAATTTTTTTTTTTTTTCTGTCTCAAGAGAATACTCTATCCATAAGGCTGGAGAAACTGGGAAGAAAACTGCCCTCAGCGTCTCCTGACACTGTGTGCTTTGAGGATGCCTTGGGCCAATATGAAAATGTGAATCAACAAATTACCAGAAAAGGGCTATAATTCTTATTTTTGAAAAGTCCATTTTTGTTTCCCTTTCCTGGGATTATTCTCTATTTTATCCATTGACTCTTGAGTATAAATGTAAAACAATTCCTACAGCAGATTTTATTCTAAAGGAAACAGAAAAAAGGCAGATTTATAAATGAGCTATGTGCTGCAGAAACTATTTCACTACCTTTTTACAGCACTTTCTAAAGAAAGTTTATTCTTGCAATGTACTGCTGAGTTTTTCCTTGAATGTTTGATACCAAGGTTGACATAGTGAGACATCACTCTATTTCATACCAGTTGTATGTCACAGATCAGAATAACAAAACAAGTAAATATTTGTTAATTGCACAACTATGCACTTGGCAATTTCTATTATTACCTAACAGATCAGACCCTAAACTAACTGACCAGAATTTTTGTCTCAGCTGAGAATGACCATTAGTGAAATGGGATGTGAACACTTCATACTTCTTATGGACATGTCCAGCTCTACATTTTCCCTTTGCAATCACTGTCCATTCTCACATTTTCCGCGGAAAAATAGAATGGCCTCCACAACTATTTTTGTAGTACGTAGTAAAAGCCTTGCTCAGTTTCCCAAGCTTTTTAGAAAGCCAGTTCAGGTACTGACAAACCAATATATGGATGGCTTGCAGGACCTGTAAAAAGCATAAAAAGCTGATCTGTAAAAAACAGATTATTTTCAGGGTGATTCATGGGAAGTCATGGTCCATCATTAACAAACCAACTGTAGTACAAGACTTGTTCCATTATTTCTGTAGCTCCATCTGTCACCCTCTACATGTATGTAGTTCTTTCTAACAGCTACTGAGGAAAGTCAAGGCTCATTGTGTGTGAAGGTGCCTAATCTAAGGAACATGAATTCCACTCTTCTCTGAAAATTAAGCATTGAAAAATTCAACCATGACAGGAGAAGGGCCTTGATAAGGGTTGACATTACAAGAGACAGAATCAAGGAGTAGGAGTAGAACTTGAAAAAAGACTAAATGGAAGATCACTAAGGACGAAAAAAAAAGGTTGCCTGGTTTTGATTATTTTTTGTAGAATCAGAACGTTATCCTAACTAGGCAAAAGGGCAATCAACATACAAGCAGAAATTATTGAATTTTGAAGAGGAGAAAATACAGGAAGTGGAATCAGAGACTGCCAATACTCTTTATCATCTGTTGATCTTTCCACTAGGATAAGTCAAATAGGAGATCTCTGTTGTACAAGGACAAACAAGAAGACTAATAAACTTCCTGTTACCTGATAGCAAACCTTCAACTAAGCTATTTCTGTCCGTGCTTGTAAGCAATTTTGCATAAGGAAGAGATCTTCTACTCTAAAACGTAGTCCCTAGTGGTTTTTTTACAAGCTAATTATAGAATGGTGAAAAATAAGACAACAAAAGTGCTGGCATAGTCTTATAAACCAGCATGCTAGACTAAAATGCCTATATTGGGTAACTTCATGCATCTTTTGAAACTTTGCTTATCTTTGTGTGCAATATTGGCTTTGAAGCAGACTTAGCTGTTTGCAGTCCAGCAATATAGTACTATATATAATGATACAAATATGATTAGTATATCACACTAAGATCAGTATGTTATGCATTGTACATCCACATAGTATGAGTATCACACTAATGTGACTTGCTCTTTTTTTTGTTGTTGTTGTTTAAGTAACTTAAAATACTTTTTCAGGCTAAAGTGAGTCCTGAGTCTTCAAACTCTATGCAAGGTTAGCAGTGCTTACTTACACAGAGGAAAGAACTGAAGCTAAATTTGTGAAAGGAGTATTTAATAAATGTAATTTTGCATACACCACTGGGAATGATGAAATACAAAACAGAACAAATGTCTCCTTACTCATCCATTATGATCACTTCTTAATTCAATTGGAAATAACAAACACACCTTCTAGGGCATTCCGACAGGGAAATTAAATTCTGCCTGTGCAGCTGTCCATATTTTGAATTTGTCGAAGAACCACAGTTTCCACAGAGCTGAAAGCAAGTGATAAATGTGAAGGTAAGGTCTAAGAATACCAGCTAGGTATTGGATTACTTGCATCACTATCTAGCTTGGATAAAATGTCCAGGACTCTGTTTGTTGTCTCTTTTTCCAAGTATATAACCTCTGACACGACTTTTCCTTTGGAAGAGCAGGGCTTGCTAACATGCCGAGTTTGGATGTTCTTCTCTGGAAAATTTCTGTTGCTTGGAGAGCCAGCAACCAGGTTGACATGATTATCACCCACTGTTGTAAAATATAGTCACCATTAGAATGGAGGTCTATGTTTCTCAAGAGGAAAGATGAAGACCATCCATAATGAAACATCTTCGCAACGGGCAGAAGGGTAGTTGAATGAATACTCTGTGGTTTAAGAACAGCAAGGGCTATCTCTCACTTTTGTGTATAGAGGATAGTAGTCATTTCGCACAGTGGACGAAAAAGCATTTAGATGAACATGTCAGTCATTGAACTAAGGAAGTTTTAGCCCTGATGTTTCCATCATTGTATTCTACATGCAAAGATAAGATCTAGGAGAGCTGTAGTCATAAAAGCAGCACCAGTTAAACTTCCCACTCTGCATTTATTTCCCTACCTCCTAGTAAACGCATGTGGCCTTAAGCTTAACAATAATCTATGCAAAGTTAAATATTTATGAAAAAAGTTTAAATTTTAAAATATCATCTGCACTTTTATCATGCATGTTTATGCTAGATAAGAGGAAATGTGTTTTCAGTCAAATGAAAAAGCATAAATGTTCTATTTCCTGTAAAGACAGTAAATTCTTTCCCCTAAATACAATATGCAGGAAGTTTCCAAGACCTCCAAGGTCACTTAAACAATCACCTTTCTGACACAGCTGCCAACCCTCTTTTTGGCTTTAAAAGAAGCAACTCCACTCTTTTCTGGAGAGTCTAATCTCTGCTAGATAGATTCCATGGAGACCCATTCCAACAGTTTAATCTCTACTTGATGGCATTTCTTGAAAAAAATAAGTGAGAGACTTTCAGATCAGCATTGAGGTTTTAGATTCTGACCTTTTTATTTAAAATTAAGAGAAAGAAATAAAAACATTAACCTAGAATTTAGGTTCTGAAATATACACACAACACTTGCAAAAATGTTTCACTTTAGAAAAGGACATTGTAAATTTTAGGAATTATTACATGGTATAAGTTGTACTGATCCTAATATTACAAACACTTGCAAGCCTAAAGTTGAAGAGTTAATTGATTGCACACTGGTATCAATAGTTTCAGTGAAGGCAATTACAAAGTTAATCATAAATATGCATACTTGCAGGACCAGAAAATTTATTTAAAATTCATTTTCATAAATATCTTTATCATGTCTTCATCAAGATTCCACTTCCTCTGTGTCCTATATCTAAAGAAAAACTGAAAAGGAATTTGAACTTATCATAGTTTTAATTTTGTGAACACTAGAACAGAGTGAGCAAAGAAAATGTGAAATAGAAAAGTGTACTCACTCTTTATAAAAATAAATCATAGCAGAAAATCAAAATGGAATGACAAATGGAGTTTGTTTGCACTACAGCAGTTTTATATAGGGCCTAAGATTAAATTCTATTTTTAAATAGTAGGCACTTGTAAATAATAGTTATGTCTCTCTTTATATTAATATCTGCTGAAATTAAATTCTAATTTTAAATAATAGGCACTTGTAAATAATAGTTACGTCTCTCTTTATATGAATACCTGCTGTAAACTCACTCGAAACAGACCTTTGGCATAATGTTCCTTTGAACAGTGTATTTTCTTCCATTTAGGTTTATCTAAACAAAGGATAAAATGGAAATGCGTCCAAAAACTACATTAAAAAAAGAACATAAACTGAAAACACAAAAGCAAAATTAATGTATACCCTTTCTCAGTTATTAAGAAAGTATGCCTTAGGATAAACCATACTGTCTCTCACTGTTCATATGAACTACATGTAGCTAATATTTTTAGCAGAGAAATATTGAAATGTGAGACTTGTGCAAGAAATTACTGTTGATTCACCCAGATAACAATAGTTCTCAGTAGGATAGATAGTCTGAGATAATAGCAATGATCGGACTTCTATTAAGTAAAAGTAGGATATCTGTTTACAGAAGAGGACCCAGAGGGGAAATACAGATGTACAAAAACCTGTTTGATTTATGTAGTTCTGTGACTCAGAATACCAGGCTGGGATTCTCATTACTATTTTATAGTCAAAATAATAACAAATGTTCTCCTACCTCAACTGATTAATTCCAAGCAATAACTTCCTCATCTCAAGCGAGAGTCCATTTGACTTTCAGTGCCAGTTTAACAGTTACCATGCTAATACAGGAAATTATCATTTTTTGCTATGTCATTTGTGTTACCAATGAAATATTTAGCATAGATTTGTAATCCTTCCCATAGGAAAATTTCTAAATGTATTCATGTGGATTTTCTGGGGGCTTTGGTCTCTTGACAAGGATGGCAGTGATATCTTGTCTTACTTAAATTCTGTGAAGTTGTGATCACCTGCTCACATACAGATGCAGACATTTCTGCAGTTCTTGTGATAATAAAAGGTTTTATTTTAAATCCTCTAATGAGCCATTTAGGAAAGGATATGAGTAATATTTGAAATTCAGTGCATATGACCTTGACAGACAGCCAATACAGAGCACTAGAGAGGAACACGCAATGAAACCAATATGGAAAAAATAAGTATCCTTTTAAACATATCTTACTGAGAGGGAGGTTTTCTCTTCATCACTCATTCACAATGGAAAAGGGTTGAGGCAAAATGAGAGTTTCCATATTCTCACATATGGACCAGTGTATTCACCAAACTCCCATTTTATTTAATACAGTATCTTAAGAGGATCAAGATGGATTCACTGGAAAGACTTTGGTATATTTTCACCCACAAATCCAAGAAGTTAAAGAAATGAACATCTGAAAAGGGTATACATATTTAATTATCCTCTTGAGTAAAGCTCTGTTTTCTCCAGATAAACATTCTATAGTAGGTCACTGGAATGCTTCTGGCACCAGGTTATAATGGCCAGAGGTCCCTTCTCTAATCGTCCACAATTGTTTCACATGGATCCTAAATTACTTAACACTTTCTTGAACAGATTCTGCTGTAACACAATAAAGTGTGCTAAGGGGAACCAAGGAGCATTACTGGAGCAAATTTGATTTCAGTTACCACCCATCCTTTAATTGCTTCAGTGTCTGAAGTCTCTGACCATTTAATCTTTGAGGCACTGGTAATGTGCCCAAATGATCTGTTACAAGTTTTTAAAAATTGCCTTGTGTACATGCATTAGGAGCTCTTGCTGAACTGCAATGGGAAGGAGTTGCTATAGAAACACCAACTTAACACACTCCATTCACTGATGGCTATAAAGAGATACAATGGTCCCTGAATAACTACTACTAACCCCCATGACCTTCAAAAATTACTAGGGTTTTCCTCTCAAAATTCTTACACGCAATGTCAGGACAACCCCTCATCCTTCCCTGCACCTGAGCCTCCCACCTTTCTGTTCAAACCTACTTTGACAGAACTTTATTTGAATATCTACTTGTATGTATTTTTTTGTTCTGTTCTATGGAAGTAGCTGAATTCAGCAGTGATCTGCAGAACATGAAAAACTCAACCAAATGTTAAAGAATTGGTCACTTTGTAAAAAAAAACAACTGTGCCACCAACTGACAAAATAAGTTGGAAGCATCAGGTTGGACTTACGCTTGGAAGAAATGAACCTTTATTTTCCTGTATTTTTCCCTAAGTGATTCAGACTGCCTGAAAGCTGAAGTCCCACCCATTGATCCAATTCACCTACTTTCCAGAATTTTTCTTCTTAACCTGGCAGGTGATGAAATGTATTCTTTCAGCCATTCCCTATTAATCTTTAAACATCCTGAACATTTAATCACTTGTGAGCGGATAGAAGTACCTGCACAGTACAATGAATCTCCCAAATTTAAATCCAGACGGTCTCATGGTGAAAGCCACATCAAACCATTCATTCAGGAGGTGGAAGACCTGACTTCTAGACTATCCTCAATCTGGAGAGAGGTTTAAACCCGAGAGAACATAATGTCCATTTTGTCCCATTCAGACTATTTCTTGCTCTGTCAAATAAAAACAAAAAGACATATGATTGAAACAGAATGATTAGGGAACTTATCTAGAATAAATTATCACAGCTGGATTGTTCTCCAAGGTCAATGAAGAAAAAAGGAGACTTAAGCAGGATCTTCCTCTGCAGATGTTAGATATCTGCTTTCCTCTGCTGACTAAGATTAGAGATGGTTCTTTTAGATTACTTGTGTTAGTGTCCTTCTCCCTTCTAGACGTGAGCATCTACAATGTCATTTGGGTGATATCTGGGGTAGATATCTAAAGTAAGTGGTAAGTATTCCAAATTCCAGCTTCATTTACTTCTTTATAAAATCCCCAATCTTGTATCTAGAAGAAAATGGATTGCAAGAAACCGAAGTTTTCCATGAAGATAGTTCCATTTGTTTATGAACAAGAGACACCTCACCTGACACAATTAAGCATAAAATCATACAGAAGTTGAATGTCATGTTCTTTAACATCATATCACCTTATTCAAATGAGACATAAACAATTGTGGTGTTAAAAAATGCCAATAGTTTTTATATGAACCCTTTGAAACGTATTTCTATGGCAAATATGAATTTCTGTCTTTTCCTTGTCTTTAATGCTTCTTACAATGTAAAGAGATACTGTGAAAATAAGGCAGATCTCTCTCCAGACACAAAATTAAAAAAAAAAAAATAAAACAGAAAAAAACAAGAAACAGTTTCTTCACAATTTAACTTTGCCACTGCTTAGACCTGAAACATTGAACATGTCTACAAATTAATCGTCTATTAGCAAGCCATCCCATAGGATGGGAATCCTGGATTTTAAAAAAGTTATTTTTTCATTTCTAGCATACCGCAGGCAGAGTGACTTGTAACAATTCTGAAGTTAAGTGATACACTGACTGTGCAATGGTAGCTGACTGTATATGATTTATAAAATAGTAATCCTGATAAATAACCCTGTCAGGTTTTGAGCTTAATCAGAAATAGAAAGGAAGATTTTTTTAACTATATTGTTGAATTTCAGATCACTAAAATTATTCTGTGTTATATACTAAATAAAAAAAAGTCAGTTATTATGTCTGTAATGATTACACGATTTTGAAGGTTAATTGGTAATAAAATCTGAAATGTCCAACCTGTTCCAATCATAACTATTGTATCATTTTTAGAATAAAGATCACATAACTATTGAACTATAACAGAGCTCCTAGTTTTTATGGAATATGTCTCAGAGGTCTGTTAATCTCTTCTGGGCCATCTGTTCTATTTGAATCAGAGAAGATAAAGACTTTCGTCACCAGGGAGAAAGTAGGGCAATGCATTCTGCACATATGTAACTTAAGTAGAAATATCCAGGAGGGGCTGTTAAATAAAGATTGTTGAACAGGGCACATGAATGGCTAGAAGACTTCTAAAACTGTAATCCTTCACATGGAATTTTACCAAAGCTTGCTGAAGTTAGTAGGAGAAAGAGAAATGACAGTGGTTGGAGGTTGGATTCTCAAGACTTCATCAGAAATCACTTACCTCATCTTTGTGCTATTTGTCTCCCCCTCTTTGTGGTTTTTGGCTTAAAAAGGAAAAAAAAAAGTTTATGTTTGTATATACTGAAAAATGGCAATATAATTTAACAAGACTTGGTTTCAATTGTTGAGCCTCTGTGAGAGAAAGAACATTTGTTTTGTTGATTGGTTGTTTTTTTACTACAAGGTGTACTCATGATATAAATGTCAGTTTAGTTTTTAAACAACTGCTAAAGAAAGCAGCAATATTTGACAAACCACTGAATTATGATAATGAAATTTACTAAAGTCTAGCAATCACGGGCAGCTTGTATTGCCCTGGTAGAACGAGCTGTTAAAACTGCAGCCATGTCTAAGAGCAGGTGCCAGAACGGCTCCAGAGAGCTTGGCTCGTCTCCAGTGCTGCCTCTTGGTGCTGTGCCATCCCCATGCTCTCTTCAAGGGTAATCCTTACACTCCTTCTGTCTCTGCTACCAGAATGACTTGCTGTTGGTTTATCAGTGCACTCCTGGGATGAAGAACACAGAGACTTCTCTTTAATTGGGACTATGCATTTTGGAATAGCTCGAGAAATTTTAATGGCCTCCTAGATGACAGTAGGGAACCACACTTTTTATCAGGTTCAGCTATTCAACCTTTTCAGAGCCTGTCAATGACAGTGAGTTTAGTCTGCTGCATGTGCACTTGCTTCTCTTTGAATGCTCTGTCTCTCTGCAAGCAATATTGTCCAACAAGGGAAAAGCACTTTTTACTATTTTAGCTGTAAACATCAAAAGTTGTCTCTCATCTTTTTCCTCTTCAACTTAGTACAAATAACCAACTAGTCAAAGAGCAAGAACTGCCTTAAATCCAATACAAAAGAATCTGAATAGCCAAAGGAGTGAAAAATCTGAGCTGCAGATGTGGCTTCCTGAGAATAACATTGTTATGTCAGGCCACTGGGTTGACTGGACTGAAATGACATGCTGAACCATGCTTTTAAGAACCATGCTTTTAGAGGCTGAATTTCAGACTTCAGCTTTCCTAATCTGTGAAACCTCTATGTACAACAAAGTTAAAATATTATTTAGAATTTAATTTGTTAAAAGCTATGCAATTTCTAACGTGCATTGGAATATTGTGCAATGCGATAAACAATATTTAAGTATATTTGGTTCGAAATAATTCACACAGGCATCCATCCTCAAAACTTCATAAAAATTGCTCTAGTACCAGATATACTGATGGCAGTGCTCTCAATACAATTTTCCCATAGCAGCATGCTTTGCATCATCTGAACAGTACAAATATACAAGCAGACAAAAAGAAAGGTATTTTTGGTATGTAAAGACACTGTGTTTTAGACAAACATAGGTATATTTAGTTTTTCCTCTTGGAACTGAACATTCCTGAACTAGTAAGTAAGCACAGCAGGAAGATCCCCACTGATGAGAGGTCACTTTGATTAGAAGAAAAGAATTCCAAACATTTCATTAAGTCACTAAGGCTTGTTGAGGTGCCATGTATGAGCTAAAACAGTGTAACAGACCCATGTGTACTCTCACCTCACTGCAAATGTAAAGTAAAACTTACCAAAATAAACAACTTTTTTTTTGTTGTAGTTTTAAATTACATGTTTTATGTCTCATTTGCAACGGGTTAAGTATCCACATGAAGTCAGTTAAAGCACCTGCCTAACATGTGGTAAGTCAATTACATGCCTTTGTATATCCTGACCATGGACCTGTGCTGATATGCATATAAGAATTATGCACATTCTCCTCTTTTAAGTGTCTTTACAGATGTACACTTGCCATTCCTTAATTCATTCCAATAATATTTATTCCTTTTTGCATTATTTTTTAATCATGACCATGACCTTGCTTTTCCTGTGACCTCACCATCTGGAAAGCTGATACGATTACCACGAGATCAGAGACCAGCCATGCCTCTGGCCCCAAGAGTGCCATTAAAAGGAGAAGGGAAAGTAGAAGGGAGGTACTTTATTTGATGTGATAATTCAATGTCAGCCAGGGGCTGAAGGCCCCTCATGCCAGAGACATTCCACCAAGGTGAGGATTCCCTTTTACCACCACACCACAGCCCTCTACATAAATTCATTCTCTAGCTGGAGTCCCTACCTGTAATCCACAGGTTGCTAGGGTCTTAGGAAATCTCCTGAGATATCAGCCAAGGAGCCGGAGCCAACACCTGGTGATTCTGTTTCTGTGTGTCCTTGCCCTAATAAATTTGGTGTATAGCTTGGAGATGAAAGGAGGCTATAGTATATTCTAAGGTCAAAAGAGACTGGATGACAGTATTGAGGGCTGAGCTTCCAGATCTTGTCTTGAAAAGAGTCAGTGCACCTTACTTCACCTAAGGCTTATTTAAAGATGATCTGGCAGAAGTGGAGGACTAAAATGAATTTTACATGGGTATCAGCCTGCTTTGAATGCGTCCACATCCCTCAGGGCACTAGTGGCGCTGTCACCAGCAGCTGTCTGTTCTCGTGCTGCTGGACTTCATGTCATCAGGCAGGAAAAAGTGTCAGCCTTATTTAAGATGAAGATGACCGGATCCCAAAACTCAAGTGTCACAGCATAATGTATTTGTATGTTGAAATTTCATGATCCTGGCATATTCTTGGCATCTTCTGGATTAACTGGACAAGGATGTGTTTTGTCAAGGACTATTGCACACAATGTTACTCAGTTTGAAGGTTTACAATGAATTCTGGAGTACTGCGGATAGTAGCAATACCAGTCAGCAGTAGGAAAGGGGTAGGTAGTCCCAAAGATACAAGATTATCTCAGTGAGTGTGTCCACATTGATGGAGTGGGTGATGGACCGAGTCTCACGTAGCCAGCTTCTGGATGATGCCAATTTGTACTGGAATTAGATTTCTGGAAGAGATGTGCTCTGTCTTGGTCTGCTTACTATGGAGAGCATGAACATGCCCTTGCCCAAAGTAGAACTGGCTAACCTCTGCTGGTTGTCCCATACCTGAAGGGCTTCACTACACCCAGTGTGTGCAGACTGTACCCAGAAGCAGAGGGAGACAACAGACTCACATCTAAAGGCCAGTCTTTCATGGCATCTCCAGCCATTACAGAGAACATATACTGGGTTCAGCAAGGCTCCCAACCCTTTATGAGATTCCTACAGCCACCCGTGGGGTCGGTGTGGTGCCGTCAAGTCTGCTGCATTTTGTGTGCTGAGGGGGGCTGGCCATGCCCACCAGCAGTAGAAAAGAACTTGTGTTTCTGCTCTTCATTGTCTTGAAAGTCTGTTCTGGACTGAAAAATATGTTGTGTTCATTCCTATGGAAAACAACCTACAATCTTTGCTTAAAGGGATAAAATAATTCAACTGAAATAGCTTGCACTGAAAAAAAAAAAAGATGCATAGGACACAACTGGTTTTCATTTGTGTGTGAAAATAACAGCCTGGTAGTAAAGAAAGGAAGATACGCATCCTTTCTAGGGCACAGAACTTCCACTTGGCTCTTTTCCTGTCCCTGAAACTCTGACAATTATAAAATTATTTCAGTGGGTCTCTAGCTGTCACTAGCCCTTGTGATACCTCCTCAGTGCTCTTAACTTCCTGGGAAGATAGAGCTGCAGTGAAAGATCTGTGTGATCTTTTTTTTGTACTTCAAAGTATTTTAAACTGGATGCGTAACAGATAAAACAGCTAGCCCATAGGTGCAGCAAAATTGTCCCAAATCAGTAGAATGTAAATTTCAGTTGTGGTACAAAGGGGAAGCTAACATGTGTGCTGTACTAATTTTTATGAAGTCTTTTTGCCATGCATGAAAATCAGCCAAGGTTATCCAAGTATTTCAGAGACTATTTTCATTCTATTTTTTTTCGATCTTTTCTTGCTCCCTTAACACTGTTGCTGGATGCCCTGCCTTAAGATAACAAAACTGTGAGATGTCTACATTTCCCTCTATGCGCAATCTTCTTAAACAATGAAAGATCTAATTTCACCATTTATGCTGTCTGTAGTGAATTTTTTTTCACACAGCTCTAGATGGCAGTGCTGATAAACAGCTCGTACATTCAGCAGGGACAGATTTTACTCGGTGAACTGCTACAATTGATTTGGAGTCCTAACCTTTCCTCCACTTACCCTGTTTCCCACTCTACCACCTGCAGCCCTATAAACAGAAAAGACTTGCATGATGGAAGCCATCTGTACAGTAACTCATCTCATCAGAGTGCTGAAGAGCTGTTCTGCTCAAGTGTTATCAATGTCTTCCAACTCACTGTGTATTTTTCTTATTGCTAAAAACAATCCCAAGCATTCTCTTTGGCAGATTAGTAAGGAATTCAAGTAGCAGATGTTCAAATCACTTTTTATTTTGTGCATATGGAATCTCTATAAGGATACTAAGATCTGTTTCTAGGTCTTTGTGCTAAGTGTAGCAGTTCAATCATCTCTGCTCTATAGACAGTAACTATAATATAAGGAAATGACTGTGAATATATTCTCTGAAAACCAATGTACATTTTTTTACTGTATTTAGCCTTCCTGGGAAATGCCAAGAACAGCTTACACTGATCTTTATTCCTATGTTTTCCCCACAAAGAACATCAGGTCATAGGAATACCTCAATAGTTACTGATGAATTAACTTCCTATAATCAAAACTCTACCTAATGTACTAGAAATAGAAACTTCTACCTGGCATTCCTCAGTATAAATTCAGCATACAGAGGTGTCCCCTGAAGATAAGAGCAAAGTTGTCCTTCGAGATAAAATCTACTGGATTAGTTGATCTACAAATATTTTTGATAACTTACTTGTCCTCTTTCTTGCATACTTTAAGACATTCTTAAATACTTCCCATTACATTTTTTTCCAGACTAGGTAATTTTAGGTACACATTACTATGGTTCTATTAGTAAAATAAATAGTGCCAGGGAAGGTTCTCAAGCATTTTAATGGGATCTTCTACACTGGTATATCTTAGAACTCATTAAAGCACAATTTCAGCACAATTTCAGAACCTTCCAGGAACAATTACCAATGGGCAATTTGCATTTATATATTTGCATTTGTTTTGGAGGCAGTAAAACTATACAAGCATCACACAAGTTTTTCTATGCCAGTTAACTTCAGTGCTCCAGTATATTCTTGGGCAGGTTTAATTTGCTGGTAGAGAAATAACCTAAATTTTCAATGGTTTCCTTCTCCAAAGAAACATATCATTGCTTTCAAACCATAAGCTTATGAACAGACATAGGTACTGCAGCTACATAATCTAGACAAAAAAAAGAACAAAGGAAAGCATTGGAACACATCCATTTACACCATCTTATTTTAAGGAAGTCTTACTAAAACATCATGAATATTTGTGATTTTACTGTGAAGGTTTTGTGTTTAACACACCAATCTTGTTACATTGGTTGAGCATGATACTTCACAGAAAAAAATATCAATATTTGGTAAGAGAAAGCTTTTAAGTTGGAAATCCTAGGTGTCTACCACATTATTGTAGATGAAACACACAATACTTGTGAATCTTAATTTACCAGCAATAAAATGGCCATAAAATTAACAATTCACAAAACTCTAGAAATAATTTTATTCTTTGTAATCTTTAAGATCTTTGGATTAAAGGAATTTCCAAGCATAACAGAAAGTCATTATATTTGTTTTCAATTGCCCTGTACAGTTAAACCAATAACCCCGATAAAATATCAAGGTATAAAACATACAAACTTGTCTGCTAACCATGTGTAATGATGGCTGCAAATGACAGAAGTGCAAGTACTATTTTAACTTAATCTACTCAAGGAAAAAGCATAGATGCCTAGCCTGAGAACAGAAGAACAGACCTTATTTACAAGATGAAATCTGCATATTTA
The DNA here is from genome assembly GCF_000699245.1 of Pterocles gutturalis. NCBI lineage: Eukaryota > Metazoa > Chordata > Aves > Pterocliformes > Pteroclidae > Pterocles > Pterocles gutturalis. The sequence goes on from NW_010102722.1 coordinate 24,516, forward strand.
ACTCATAAATAGTGTTGTGAAACTGGTACATGATACGAGATTGCAATGTGTAGCTGTATTCAGGTCTGATGGAAATATCGTCAGTAGATAAAGTCACCATTTCTTCTGACCTACATTCAACTCATAGCAGTGATCTCACATACTTTTAAAACTATTGACTAGAACGCTAATACTTTTTTTAGTAACTATTCAAAGATATTCCTAACTAGAGAATAAACATCTTCTGTGTGAGGAAAAGAGGGTATTTATGTGACGTTTTGTTAAGCTTGAAATATTGCAGATATTTATCACTTTTGGTGAAGATTCTGATGGGAAGTCTTCTGAGAGTCAACGGGGAATGAAAGGAAGTTATTTTAGTTTTGGAAATATGATGCCTAAATTTCTGTTTTAAAATAAAGTACATATGATAGATATCATGCACATTCTGTAAGATTGCACACTCATGCTGTAAGATTACTCATCTATTTAAGGATTTTTTTTATTTCTGTAATAGTCTAACTAGCTGAGAAAAAAAAGTTGAAAATAAAAGAGGAAAGGCAAAGTTTGGAAAAGCGTTGCCCTCTTCCATATAAATTTTGACTTAGTATAAAGGTAAAAAACCCATAGCAGAGTGCTGTAAATATCCCCACATACACAAATGGATCCTTGACAAGATTTTTTATTTTTGTTTCAATCACTATATAAATTACTTTTCTTGGTTAGTATCATTGGGAAATGAAAGAAGTAGCTGTGTTGGTCAATCACAGTAAGATCATTCTCAAACTAGATTTCATTAATAAGGCAGACAATTCCTCTAAGACATAGATAAAACTGGCTAAAAAGTGCTATACCATGTGTTTGCTTGTCTGAAATAGGCACACCAGAAGGCCACATTAAATATCTTAAATTATGACAATTTTATCAATTCCTTTGTCAGTTCTTTTTATAATTTCTTAATCTAATTTTATCAGATAAAGATTTTCTTAAATCAAGCTAAAATTTCCTGGTTAGAGAGAATGCTCATTCCTTCTTATTCTGCCCTTGTTGGCTAATGAGAATAATTGGTCCCCATCCTCTTATAACATTCCTTTATGTATTTGTAGGCAGTTATCATGGCTCCCCAGTGGTCATTATGTTTGGTTATTGAACATCTGCTCAAGAGTTTATTGATGCTGCAGATAGTACCATATCTACCGGGAGTAATAGCACATTGCACTGTGTAGCCATTCTGGGAGCCCTACCTGTGGGAAGGTCACTCGAAATAAATCAGAAACACCTACAAAATGCAAAGTCTCCACTAGAAACACAAAGAAGGTATGTATTTCATCACATTTAGGTGGATTAAACCTTTGTAAAGTAAGAGGAATTATTTTTTTAAAGTATATAAAATTGTGATACTTATTTAAAAATAAAAATAAAGAAGCACAGATTTTCTGTGTTTATAGTTGATCATGATTTTCTCATGGTGTCTCAAAGCATCAGATCAAGTTTTATATTTATTTCCAGACATTTTGTTCTGAATTACCATGAGGTTTTGACATTTCTATAGTACCTTCCATGCTTGAGAAGAAAATATTACAAGCCTGACAGGTGTTGACAAGCAAAACATTTGTTAGTGAAGCATGGTATTAATTATAAAGTTTGTGTCCTTTGTTTTGATCCCTGCTTTGTCTCAGGGTAATTTTCAGGTAGAAGAACTTGCTTTTAAAGTCTACAGGAAAAAAAGAGAAGAAGTTTTGGGCAAGATTATTAGAAAAAATAGAAGATTACTTCAAGCTAAGGAATATCCTGATTTACATATCATTGCTCTTTTATTTAATAATTAATGCCAGCTACGCCAGCATGTTTAAATCCTCTCCAGATAAGAAATAATTAAGTTAACACCACTAAAAATGATATGTAATATCTTAATCAGTGAGATTTTTTAAGTGGGAACACGAGGAATGAAAAAAAAAGGAAATAGGCCTTTGGGTTTCCTGAAGTTTAAGTGAAAGACACACTCACACAGATGCAAATGCTATTGCACTTTAAGGTTTTGTATCATCTGTTATAATAATCATGGTATCTGCCAGCAAAGTAATGAGTTTTCAGTGGCACTCTCACTCTACACTTATGTTTTTTTCCTCTTTTTCCTCAGTCCCCAAAAATGTTCTGTGAACACAACAACAATTAGACAATTCCTTTAAGGAGGCTACAGGGGAGAGAGAGGGGGAGAGAGGGGTGGGGGAGAGAGAGAGAGAAAGGGAGAAAGGGAGAAAGGGATAAGAGGAGAAGGGGGGGAAGGAGGGAGGGAGGAAGGAAGGATGGAGAGAAGGAAGGGATGGAGAAAATGGAGGGAGAGAGGGAGGGAGGGAGGAAGAGAGGGAGGGAGGCAGAGAGGGAAGAAAGAAGGAAGGAAGGAAGGAAGGAAGGAAGGAAGGAAGGAAGGAAGGAGCATTTGAATATCTAAATTAGTATCTGCTATTGTCAGCTGGCAAGATATTTCTAAATGAAGGTATTACCTATTTTACCTTCTCATGCAACCCCAAAAGTTGTTGCCATGTGCTGCGATAAAGATGTGACACTGGATGCTGAACATTGCTGTACTGTTTAGGTACTGATAGGACAGGGTGGTGTGGCCTTACTCTATGTAAAAGTTGCTGGCAGATTAGCAGCCAGAATGCTGAGAGTCTTCCAACTTGAAGGCATGTGGTGGGCCAACTGGCACGGTATTTATGAAAGGGGCATTCATACTATGCATATTGTTCGGCTACCCACTGTGAATGAGAGAAAGAGGGACAAGTAAAGTGTTATTGAAGCAAAGCCTAGAAAAATAGCATCAAAGAAATGGGAACAATGAAGGGCTGCTGTCAGAATGGGATCATGAAAGCCTGAAGCCCTGTAGCAAGGCTGGCAGGTGGATACATGCTGCTGCACATCGCAGCAGCAGGACAAGCCATCAGGATACTATACATAGTTGGCAAGGTTGTTAGAATCCAGTTGGGGTAGATTAGGAGCCCTGCAGAGAAAGGATTAGCAGCTATGAGCATAGTTTAGACAGCAGAAAGGTGGACGGAAAATCTGCAGTACACTAGCATCTATTTTGTGCTTTCTTCCCTGTAGTCAGTGAAAAAGATCATAATGAAATTAAATGATTAAAAGTTTCATTTGGATATGTCAGTCTAGAATAAACTTTCTGCTGTTTTCTCTTCCGAGGTCTGGGGACTAAGAGCATTTTCTCTGTAGCGGATAAGGAGAGAAAGGTCCAGGTGTCTACCTTCCACCAACTCGAATATCTCTTCTAGATTCAAGACAAATCATAGAGTCATCAAGATCATTTATGTTTCTGTGGAAATACTACAATCAGTAAACTCTATATGCATGTAGAGGTGAGTGCTCTACATTCTGGTTTTGCTTAGTTTCTCATAGAAATCCAACCTGTAAGCCTGGAGATCTTCTGGAGTGTGATGAGAATTCACAACGAATTGCATCAAAGTCCCATGCCTGTGTTTTGGCCTGGACTCTCTACCACTTGAAGTTTAGCTCTCCTTGACAAGATAAGCTGCAGGAATTTCCATTTTTTTTTGCAGTTTGGTTAACGTCTTGATGAGTTTTGAGATCTGAGGGCCAGGCAGGTCCTCTACACTACTGCCTCACCAAGGAGTCTGGCTTCCTTCACAGTGAAGCTGGTGGTTGCAGCACAATCCTTCTCCCTTTCTGTTTTGGTCTTTATTGTCCCTCCAGGGAAATGAAGAGAAAAACTGGAAGAAAAGAACTCTAATGAAAGAGCTGTCTTCCAATGTGTGGTGGGCTAACGTTGGCTGGATGCCAGGTACCCACCAGGCCCCTCTTCTTCACTTCCCCCTTCTACAAAATAAGGGGGAGAATAAGATGAAAAACTCAAGGGTTAAGATAAAAGCAGTTTAAATAAAGCAAAAGCCAAGTCCGTGCACAGAAACAAAAGGAAAACAAAGATTTTATTCTCTACTTCCTATTCATCTATGTTCCTTGCAACATCTGGCCAGTTCCCATGAAGTAAGGTTTCAATATGCATAGCGGTTGCTCCCAGAGACAAACATAATGACAAATGCACCCCTCCTCCTCCCTTCCCTTAGCTTTTATTGCTGAGCTGACGTTGTATGGTATGAAATATCCCCATGGTCAATTTGAGTCAGCTGTCCTGGCTCTGTCCCCTCCCAAGATCCTGCACACCCCTGGAGCCCTGAGCCTACTTGGGGGGAGGGGGCGGCAGTGTTGGGGATACAGCCTCGATGCTGTGTGAGCACCACTAAGTGGTAGCCAAAACACTGGTGTTATCAACACCTTTCTACCTACACAGCACTATGAGGTCTGCTATGGGGAAATTAACTCCATCTCAGCAAGACCCAATACAGAGACAGAAAGGGGGAATGTCAGGAAACAGGACTTACCATCTTTGTGGCCCTCTTCTGGACTAGCAGGTCTAGAGGAGGGCCATGAAGATGATCAGAGGGCTGGAACACCTCCCCGCATGAGGACAGGCAGAGAGAGTTGGGGCTGTTCAGCCTGGAGAAGAGAAGGCTCCGGGGGGAACTCATAGCAGCCTTCCAGTACCTGAAGGGAACCTACAGGCGAGATGGGGAGGGACTTTTTGCAAGGGCATGTTGCGACACGACGAGCGGTAATGGATTTAACCTGGAAGAGGGCAGATTTAGATCAGATATTAGGAAGAAATTTTTCACTGTGAGGGTGGTGAGGCACTGGCCCAGGTTGCCCAGAGAAGCTGTGGATGCCCCATCCCTGGAGGGGTTCAAGGCCAGGCTGGATGAGGCTTTGAGCAACCTGGGCTAGTGGAGGGGGTCCCTCCCCGCAGCAGGTGGTTGGAACTAGATGATTTCTAAGGTCCCTTCCAACCCAAACCATTCTGTGATTCTATGATCTTGTACATGCTGATCCTGTTTAAATTCTCAGGAAAAGCACTCACTTCACTGTATGTATCAAATGAAAATCAAATTGGTATAAATCAATTTTACTTATTTATTTAGTTTACTAACAGGCCTCACCCAGGGAAACTATCACAGCTAGTTACACAATCGATAGTACCAAGATAATAACAACAACATTTATACTGATTTTATTTCAGGAATCACGTGGACTTTATTGTCTGCCTTTGACTTATGACTCAGCTCATATAATAACAGATCAAATCAGAACTAAATGAATAAAAACCTATCTGTGTTCAGAGAAGTATTCATTTTACCTCCTGCCTTTCCATTTACTCTGAATAGTGATTGAGGACTTTTGTAACTAGGGATAAACTTTTCTGGTATGGACTTTTTTCTTGGATCCTTTCATTGGAGTTGAGCTATGCTGGTGAGCTCTTGCATCTGGCAAACCTAAAATTATCTAAATATATTTTCCCATGTTTTGCTACTTGCAAATAAGTAATAAGTTATTCTAAAGAGTTCAGATAAGCTCCTGCAAATATCACTGTCTACATATTCTGATATATTTCTGATTCTTTCTGTAGCTGAATCTCACCCTTCCATAAAATTACTGAAAACATGGTTTGGTGTACGTGGGGGTGGCGCTGAAATATCAGAGAAAATAACAAAATGTTCTGCAACATCCAGTTTTTTAATCGACTTCCTGAAACTCCTTTGGACATAATTCCTTCTTGATCCTCTGGTGACATTACCTTTAGTTTCTAGTTGCCTCTTCTTGGTATGATTGCTCTCTTAGTGACATAGTCAGGCTCATTAAAACAGAACTTGTTCAAATCTTCCTGAATTACTATTGACAATATAATAACGTTCCTCAGAATCTAGAAGGCAGCTTCAGCACAGATATCTTGAGGTCCTTATGCTCATGCTATCTTGGTCTTAGGGATTATTTTCTACATATATTTGTATGTGCAAAGACTGTTTTTTTAAAAAAACTTTCCCAGGTAGCTAACATTCCTGAAGCTCACTGGTTTCAGTCTGGATAATTTTTATACCCTTTCTTCTGGCAATGCAATTTTCTCATTCACATATATTCAGAATGATGCTGCAAATCTATTTTCCTACTCCCTTTTCTTAATATTCCTCCACAACACCCTTTCTTTCTGCAGTATACTCTGTAACAACCTGGTTAGTTTTGCTTTTAAGAATGTTCTGGCTCTGCCTTTCATCTGTTATTTGCCATTGAGAAATTGAAATTTACCTTGAATTCACAACGCTGTGCCCAGCCTCAGCTGTTACATTTTCAAAGCAAACACAATGACACTTGCTCCCTGCTTTTTAATCTCATTTGGGAAGGGATCCTCAGGAAACTTTTGTGAAACTACATCACTACCATTTTTTACCTTTCTAAGAATTTTTGCTTGATCATATACCAACAAGAGACTTAACAGAGGTCTCACAAGATATGTGTGTCATATGTGACACGTATGTCAGTGTTGTCCTATTGTTTTGTTGTAAAACCCCTCTGTTTGGCTCTATTCTCTTTTGTCTTATGGTTGAATCATAAGTTGTTATTTCAAGACTTTCTTTTTCTTCCATGAGTATACACTACCTGACTCAAGACAGCATGGGAAATAATTAGGACTTGTAAGTGCCAAAATATAATTATTATAATTATGATCAATAAGTATTTGCAAGAACATCATGCTATCCCTTTTCATTTATCAAGCTGGACGATCATTTGCAGAGGTTATACTTAGATTTAACAGCTTTATCATATTTCACTTTCTTACACCAAAGAAAATTGAGCTAGAAATGGGAGCTGTATGATGAACTCAGTTTAGATTTCATTAGAAATGGAAGTTAAAAACCAAGAGCCAGGCAGGAGTAAGCTGCCAGTGAAGGCTGAGGCTGTTACAAACTCGATAAGGAAGAAAGTGTGGGGTTTAAAACTGAGATTGTTGGTAGAGTGGCTGTAGGTTTCTGTAGTGACAAACTGTACTCAGAGATTCTGAGTGCCCCTGATGAAAAGCTGTTCTCATTCCTTAATGCTTTATGGGAGCACTACAGCCTCTTGGAATATTTTTCAAGCAGAAAGCTATCCTCATGACAACACTGGAGAAAGAAGGGCAAAAAGAAATTCTTTCTGGTAGGGAAATAAAGACATCTTAAGCTCGACTTCAAAAGCTCTCTACAGCAAACAGTAGCTGTGGAGATACCGTTTCATCTTTGCCTCTGGGATATTATTAAGCCTTTCTAGTAGCTCTAACTGCAGGAGAAGGGATTACAGAAGTTGCTGCTGTGTAGCTGCCTGACATACAAATATCTGGAAAAGCACAGAGCACGTTTTTATACAAGGGCCACTTATTAGACAGCGCAGAAAGCTTAACCTAGAATGAATAGCGCAGCACACTCCGCTAGCTGCACACAAACAAAAGACATGCAAGACCCTCACGATTCATGCTGGCCTTTTAAGTGCTCTGGGAGAATATTCAGGCTCCTGGCTTCCCTTTTGTCGTGGCTGTGTATAGAGGGATTGGTGCCAATTGAGGCTGTGCTGCTTTGGTACGGAGAGCCATGCCATGCCATTCACCTCGCCTCAGTTAAGGCTGTGTCAGCATTTCCATGACAAATCATTACTTTCAAGGGTTTACAGCTTAATCGTAACAAGATCCACAACTGGCTGAAATGACACACACGGCTCCAGTGTTAAAGGCTTTGTGTGAGAGCACCAGAAACACAGGGAAATAAGTTATTTTAGGTGCTTCTATTTACTTTGAGCTGCTACTTTGGCCTGGTAATGGCTTTATGTTTAAAAATGGATAGTCTGGAGTCAAGGTCCTTATTGTGAGTTAATTGTTACATTTGAAAGAGGAAAAAAAAAACCAAAAGAACCACATGTTTTTTTCAACAGATCAGTAAGGATTTTGCCAGATGAGGTTGGTGAATCAGGGATTGGAAAATGAGTTGCAATGGGGTAGAAGTCAGTTTAGAAACAGTTGCTGTAAAAACGAGTCCAGTTTCACTTTGTTAATCCTGTGAAACTGCATTAGACTGAACAGCTATGCTTCTCTGACAGGAGTAAGTGTCAGGCAGTGGGTAGCACGTGATGTCCGTAGCATCTGCTACACCCTGTCAGGTCTCAAGCTCTTGCACTGAAAGGTAGATTTTGTTTTTTAAAGAATAGCATGGAAAAGGAAAGTCACCTCTTCTAAATACTGATAAGAAACCGTGTGATGTTGTAAAGCTGGAGAGCTGTCATGATCAGAGGACGGTCGCTGCAATAAATTGTCTTTAGGGCAGCAGCAGCAAGTGTTTCCTGGTTAAAGGTGATGAAGAGCTGGGTTCTTCAGCGTGACCAGAGTAAAATCAGGCAGGTGAATAATTGTTTGTAGGTTTGGATATAAGCTCGATGCTTTTCTGTATCTGTAAGTCAAGTGCTGATGCTGTCATTTTTGTTCTTAAGAAGCTGCTCTCTGCCACTTGCAATGTTCATAAACAAAACTATTGCTGTTAACTTTAGAAGAAACCCCCAACCTTTTCTTTCATCCCAGATTCATTCCTTATGTTGAGGGCTTATGTGGCCATCTCATCTCAGCTATTTAATAGAATTTTTAATTCTATTATTAAAGTAAGGACATTATTCTGCCTGAATTTAAATCTTCTGTTAAAGTTAATCTTGTAGGATTCACACAGTTCACACACCAGCTTTCTCACTTTTAATTTACAAAAATTGTATATGTCCAAACACCCTCAGAGTCTGTGCATAATAGACTTTAGTACCTCATGTAAATATAGATTTTCAGAGAAATATTTTAAATTATAATTCTTTTTTTTTGTTTTAAATAATGGTATATAGTAATGAATGCTGGGTATGCATCTCTTCTCGGTGACTATGAATATCTACTTCATACTTCAATTTTTTTCCATATGTGAACAATACCTAATTACTGATTTTAGAAAAATAATTGATGAAAATGTCATTAATATGTAGGATTTTGAAAAGTAAATCAGATTAAGAGAAGAATTTTGTCACTTATCTTATTGAACAAAGCATAAATAACCTGGAAATTGAATTCCTGAATGAACTAGTGGCTAGAAATGAAACAGTTTCTGTAAATAGCTATTTGCAAAACAAGTCCGAACTTCCACTTTGTAGACTTTATTATTAGCCTTACTATGCTCTCTCCAATGGAGCTTTAAATAACAGAGCACTTGACTAATACATATACAATATATAAATGAATAAGCAAGCTTATGTGAAGTGAAGAAGCAGAAAAAATATTCTGGGATTCATTAAGCTGGATCTTTCATGTGACAATGAAATAAATGTGAAATCAAAGAAAACAATGTATAAGGAAGAGAGGATTGCTCCTGTGAGAAAGTGGCCCATGTGTTGTACTCTTGCTTGTCTTAACTTGCTTGTGCTGTGTAAAAATCAAATGGCTGACATGATGTCATCAGACCAAGTGGAATGTGAGATATTGCCATGCTATGACACTGCTGGTTTTCCACATAGCTATCATTTAATTCTCTGTTTCTTGTTTTGTAGACACGGCAGCGCACATTCCTAGGGTTTAATGCCATCAGAATACTGAAAATTAAAAATTTAGTACTAGTAAAAGTGAGAAAACTGGCAAAAAACTCTGCTTACTAAACTATTTCAAATCAAACTAGAGCACTGTTGAGATGCAAAGAAGGAAAGGTGCAAGTGGCAGCACAGTACTGTGGCACAGCACCACTTCATCAGCTCTTGGAAGGCGATGCTATCTCACCTGGGTGTGATGGCCACATAGGGGTTGTCATAAAGGGAAACTTCATGATCTGACAGGTTCAGGAATCTGAAATTCAGGGGTTTTCTGAAGCCAGGGACTGCTTGTATTTGTTTTACATTCTAGAAAACCAACAAGGGTCATACTGATTACTGGTGGTCCAGAGATGTGACAAACAGAAATCTGGAAATTGTCTTATGAAAGTTGCTTTCAAGATCCCAGCCTTTCCTTTCTCCTTTGTTGTCCCTCCTTCTTCTCTCTCTGTGTTCAGCATCATACTGTAACTATGAGATCAAAAGCTTCTACTTGAATTTTCCAGGTGGGAATGCCTTCAGAGTAGATATGTTTTAATTATCGACTTCGTATCAGAGATAACTGAGCAAATCTGAATATGGTTGTTACACAGAATATTGGTCCAAAAGCCCAACACTCCCCTCTGACCTTACAACCCATGAACCTGCAAATAATTGTAATAGTAACTTGAATATCTTACAACATTCTAAGAAAAATGAGGTACCCTAAATACAAAATGCTTGTAAAGACAAGGAAAAGTCCTCCAGGCATATAGCCAACCTAGCACATTGTAGAAAATTAATTCTCATGCTTGTGCTTTCAACAAGAAATATGTCACTATGTAGAAATTGTATGAAAGGGATAACTGTTTCCTTTACAACAATATGTGCTGAAAAAGGAAACTTGTATAAACACTTTAGGTACAAATACAGTCTTTATTTCTCCCCTTTGAAAAACTGAAATACATTTAAAATTACCTGGTGTAAATGGTGTACCACGATATGATGAAAAAACCTGTATTTTTAAATCAATGTGGTATCAGATTCAGTAATAGGGTTAAAATACTGCTTAAATGAGTTTCAATTGCTGCATGACATTTAATAAATCTCAGAGAAAATGTAGAATATATATCAAACTGATATCTTAGGTTGAGCATAAATATCAAAACCTTAAATTTCTTTTTTCTTATAGGGGTAGAATAGTTACCATTTTTCTTTTTCAAGTTTGGTAAGTAAATGGACAAATAAAATACAAAATAATAAAATTTATCTTAACTGTTTGGAATCCTGCATACATCTATCATTTAACAAAATTCCATTTCCTTTAAATTTTATTTTACACAGGATTAACTAATGAGCATAATTAAACTAAATCTATAATGAAACTGACAGTGGTATATTATATTTCAGTTATTATCAAATCTAAGAATACAATTAAACATCCTAAATACATAAATTTCCTGATAATTTACAATACAGTTTATATTAAACATATTAACAGTGTTTTCTTCAAAAGAACTTCAAATGTAAAAGGTTTATCTAATTTTTCATTCTTAAAAGTAGTAGTTTCCTTTGCTAATAAAAGCTTTAACTACTTTATCTAGTCAGACGTATTATGCCTTAGAAATGGGAATGGTACGTGGAATTCCTAAGATTCTTTCTCTAATCTACTCTAATTTGTGGAGGCTTGAAATAAAAGATTTGGGTTTATTTTCTAATTAGGAAATCCCATCTCTACAAGTTCTATTGCAAGTAATTCTGTAAAATTATCAAATCAATTATTATTTCTATTTCTTAGCTTGTGCATATCAGCTATTTTAATGACCTTTGATGAGGAAATTTATATATGGCTTTAATATTGCCTTTTAAATTTTAAAGAATAAAAAGGTTAAAAAATGTAAAGAAACAATAAAGAACATATAAAACAATAAATCAGTACTTGTGGTGTTTATGTATTCAGTATAAAATAATATTTATAATTAATAATTTGTAACAGACGCAAAAATTTGATTATGGAAATTGACATACCCTTTGTGCTTGATATATGATTGAAATACATAAAGACAATGCCTCTTTAGTATTCTGTACTTCAGTCTTAGAAAACTGGTCGGCCTATACACTTTTAAAGAATAATTACTTAGCACTTAATACCCTAGGAGGAAAAATCAGAACGACAAAGCCTCTCTGAAAAGATCAGCGAAAAGCTGGTTGTCTGTAGAATGGAAAGAGTAGGAATAATGTCAGAAAAACTCCGAATGTACTGATGAATTGTTCAAAATCAATTTTAATTTTAGGAACAAATACTGGGGGAAAGAAAAAAAAAAAGTAAAGATTAAATGAAAAGATAGATCATTCAGTGGAACGATCTACACAGCTAAGAAAAGGGAAACAAATTTTATGAAAGTCACTCTCATAAACTGTAATATATAACCTTCAGTTTACTCACGTAGCATAATACAAAGATTTTTCATCCTGTGTATTTAAAGTTATGGCTCTTTGAATCAGTGGTATACTGGAGCGATAGAAGCTGATGTGTCAAAAGCCCTGGAAATATTACACCAAACCAGAGGAGCAGATGTAATATCTTTGGGGTCTTGGTGGAAAGCCACCAGCATTTCCTATATGGCTTCTTAAAAGGTGCAGCATGTAGTCCTTCCAGCGTGGCTCTGCAGCAATGAATAGCCTTTTAAGGGAGGCAATTGGTATCATATTGTGATAACCAGAGCCCTTGAACAAGAGGTAGGAGTAGTGGGAAGGAGAAGGAGCAAAGCTTTAAGCAGCCTACAGTGCTATACCCTGCCCCCAGGTGTCTTTGGTAGCTCCTATCAGAAGCTAAAAACCTGCTAACACTGTCAATCTTGCTGAAGGCATCGGTAGTGATGGTGAAAGCTATGTAGGAATGGAAACGCTTTAAACACATCTAAGTTGGGAGGAAAATAAGAATGTGGTGGAAGTATAACATAATGAGTAAATTAAGTATATGGATATACGTAAAGTAATTATATATGTATTAAGGATAAAATATTAATTAGTGCTAGATAAGAATATCAATTTTTGAAGACAAGAAGAAAGGCTCACAGTCAACACATATATTGGAAAAAGCAGTACATACATAGTTGGGGATAATGAAAGAGAGAAAGAGAGGGGAAGAGAGAGAGGAACTGGCCCCCTAGAATTGAGAAAGTGCCTCTGGCACAATTACTCCAAAGAGCATCACATCTCTAAAATGGTGCACACAGCTCAGAGATCATACCAAAGACGACACTGGAGGAAGAACTGGCCCGGACTGGGGTAGCCCCATGAGCATGAGCTGATGGCCAGCACTGCTAACAGCTTCCTCCTGTAGTGAGGAGGTTACCTGGCAGGCATGCTGCATGCAAGCAGTGATTTCCAACATGGACATTGAAGTATCTGTGAAAGAATTTGTTGTTGGATATAATCTAGTATTATGAATTATGTTTTACTTTTTGTGACTCTTTCCATCCTCTTATCCAGCCTGCTGCTCAAGGTGGGTCTGTGTGAACCTGATGACTGTTCCTGAGTTATCTCTGGAAGTAGTAGGTCCGAGTAAAATGATGTGCACAAGCCTTCTCTCAGAAGACCTTCCTTTGAAGAACAGGCTAGGGGACCCAAGGCACACGAGAGCTAAAGCTGCATTCGGGAGAGACACTGTGACACTTAGAGCCACAGTCATGGGAGAAGTCCTGTCTGATGACCATGGGTCATTGCCACACCTGCAGAGAGAATACCATGATTCTGGGCAAGCTTTGAAACCTGTCCTGACTTCTTCTGACAGATCACGTCAGCTTCATCAATCAAAATGTCTGTCTCAGAAGGTGGAGAGAAACACGGGTGTTGCCAGAGGGCCACGTCTTTCATTGTGTAGGACTGATGAGTACAAGCCTCTGTTTGCGGACTGAAATAGTGACTCCTGGGTATCCTAGGCATCCGGCTTTGTAACAGCGTTGTTACCAGAGGACAGCTTTTGTACCACGGAAACCCTGTGAGTAATTGTATGCAATGGAGATTTATTTACCTGATCTTGTGTAGGAGTATCATGTAAGGAAACTCTGACAGTACGGAGACTGAGTGCTGGAGTATCATATTTATATAATTTTTTAGCTCCAATAAGGCAGTGATGCAGGAGACAAGGGTGAATTAGGAGACAAGGGGGTTTAGCTGCACAGTAATAGTACAGTACCTGTGCAGTACATTGCAGTACCGCATGTGACACATGCCATTCAAAAAATGGCAAACAAAATAGTGCATAAAACTTTTTAATATTATTTTTGCATATATGGAATTAATGCACAAACACGTGACATAAAATATGCATAGCTTTGCAAGTACCAAAATGAGAAAACATTCATTGAAATATGCAAGTTAAAAAATAATGCAATAATGGTGTGTAGGTATAATTTTGAGAAACAGCTTTCCTTTACAAAAAAATTATATAAGGTTTCATGGGGAGATTTTTTTTATGATAAACATATTTGCTAACTTTTCTAATCATTCATATTTCTGAATTAATTTTTTACGAGGAGAGAATTTCACTGAAATTTCTTAGACAGGTGATATGGACCACAAATGAATTCCTGAAGACTGGTATGAAAAGTGTCAAAATTCAGTTAAAATAATGAGATTTTTAACCCCATTAAAACTCTCAGTAACATCTTATCTTTATTAAAAAAAGAAATACCAGATAAGCTAGCCTGTAAGAAGGGATACAATTTTGAACAGAGACATTTCTAAAGATGCAGTTGCACTATCTATCCATAGTCACATTTCAAACATGTTTTATCTCTACCTCAGAAATAAACACTCTCTCTGTTTATTTTCCATTTGCCTTTTCTTGTTTGCAAATTTACCTCTATCCAAAGTTTCAAACCATTCATTTCTTCTCCTTTTTTGTGTTTCCTCCACTTTTCCTTCACTGCTGACATGCATACAGCTGTTCAATCCCTGTGAGTCATTTTGAAACCTGTGAGAGACTGCTGCAAGCAATATCTTCCCTGATCATAACAATTTGATGTAGAGTCATTCCCTGTGCAGACCTAAAGAGGAAAGTAAATTGGAATTTTTTTTCAGCTGGGGAGAAAGCAGCAGTGCCAAATACCTGAAGTCATTGAAGACCTGATTTCAAAGATGATCTTAGGATTCAGGAGCCATGACACCTGTCTCATTCAGAATACTACCGGCAATTGCTACCAGATGTTATTGCACCCCTTTCTAGCTGGCAGCAAAGCAGCAAAGCAGAAGGAAAGGCTAAAGCTGCAGAGTTAGTTTTGAAATGGTAAAAGCGGTGTTAAATATCCTTGAAAGAAAACATACATCCTCGATTTAGGCAACATGAAGAATTTATTTTTTTTTTAACCCATTTTGGTAACAGACCTATACTCTTCATTAGTTCATGTACGATTTAATCATGTATTATAAATTTGAGGACTTTTAAAACAGTGCCACAGAGGTAATCCTTTTCTGTTTAAATAAGTAGATAGTTCAAACATATTAATTTTTTCCTGTTACTGTCTGTATTTTGATGGTACCTACAGGACCCACCTTCCCCCTAAGTTACCTCACTGTGCTAGGCAGTATGTTGAGTACATTCAGGTATAATAAACAGAGAATTCTTGTTATATGACAATATAAATGTACAACAAACAGAGCACTAAACAGTAAAACTGTGATATTGTGTTGTGGAAGACATTCAGACTGAATGTCAACTGCCTTATAACATTTGGCATGCTTTTAACATCCTCTTAAGCATGAGAAAGTACAGTTTAAAATGTCATAAGATTTTTCTGGTACAGATAGAAAGCCATAGTTCAAGCCCAAACACCAACACTCAGGAAAACAGCTCAACCTTGATTTATCCTCTTAAGAAATTGGGAAAATTGTCGTAAAATGCATCAGACAGAGATCACAACCAAGCATGAGTCAACTATGTCAAACCACTGCAAAAAGGCAAAAACCCCTGACCTTCAGGCTAGGCAGAGATACAACAGTTGCATCTGGAAGGTGCATGCAATAATTTTATTTCTCTGCTTGCTACTGGAAAGCCACACCTGCAACAAAAGTGTGCAGCTATTTGTGGCTGATCAGAAGGGTAGAAAATATGACCTAAGAGAAAGATAAATAAACAAATAAATGGAAGACATGGAGTGGCTTTAGTGAGGGAAGAGAAGGTAAAGGAAACCGGGCAACAGTCTTCAAATACATCCGATGAAGATGCAGAAAAGGAGTACACTGCTCACCATGTCCAGTGCAGTTAAGATGAGAAAAGGGTTTGAGATGGAACATGGGAAATATAGGTACAGTATTAAGGGAAAAATGGCAAATGGTATATCTGCCTCTCCATCAATGAAAGCTGCTAGGAAGATGGTTAAGGAACAGTTTTCAGGAATGACTTAGTTGTAGTTAATTCTGATTTGGACAGTATCAGATGACCTCCTGGTGTTGTTGACATCTTTAATTTGCATGCTTCTATACAGGCTGGTCAGGAAGCTTGTGAAGGGCACCTAAAACTTCAGTGAGATGATACAGTAGCTTGACCAGTTAAAAAAATGTGGAGTTTACCTAGAAATTTACCCAAAAAGTAATCGAATTCTTTTTCTTTTTTTTTTTTTTTGACTATCAAAATAAAAAATTAGGCAGTTAATTCTTCTCCAAAAATGGAAAATTATGTTTGAGAAATCCAACATATATCCAACCTATCTTTTATGTTTAGAAATTTAAAATACTTTAGCCTCATATATGGATACAATGTATTATTTTCTAAAGTAGTGTGTTTCTAAATTTTATGCAGATGCATTTTAAACAGTACATGTTTTCATTGATTTAATTTCAAGATTCACAGAGATTTTTTTTTTTTTGCTTCTTGTCTACAGAGGTTTTTTTTATACATTTCTGTAAATTTTCTTGAAAAGCAATATTTTCTCAATACTAAGGCTCATAAAAGCTTATATCCAACTATAACTTTTTTGCCAACCGGATATATGCAGGCAATGGATAACTTCTGATTATCTGTAAACACTTCAAAACCCTCAGTGTTGTAATTTGCTACCTACACATCTGTAAAGTATGGCAGTGCTGAAAAACTCCTACAACATGAGGTATGCTGTGTTTTCTGATTTTTTTTTTTTGTTTTTTTGCACAATCCTTTTAGGATTAGACTTAAAGAACCCTTTAATACATGGTACCAAGAGACATAAAGTTAATCTCCAAAAAGATTTACTATTCTGTATAAGGTAAAAATGTAGCTATATCAATAAATCAAACATTAACCACTTTCTCTGTGAATAAACATCCTTCACAGAAAGACTATTAAATGTTGTTCCACATGCACAGCATCACTACAAACACAGCTTGTTCGTTTCCTTCTGTTGTGCCTTTTATTTCTTCAAATTTCAGGCATCGATATGGATTCTATGACTTATGGATTTTTAACTACACTGAAAGGGGCAGGGGAAGGGGAAACGTGAAAAGGGAAGAAAGACAGTTCAATTTTACATCAGGGGTTTGGGTTTTTTTGACATAACAAATGTAAAAAGATTTTGTTATGCTGTGAAGCTTCATTACTGTGAATGGTTTATCCACTATTTTCACTTCTATTTTTTTTTTTTTTTTTTTTTTTTTTTTTGTTTCTGAATCACATGCAAACACTGCAATTTTTGCAAATTTATTCATTGGTTGAAATTGTTGAACAAATGTTATATAAAGATACATTCAATCCAGTTATATAAAGATACATTTAAGCCAAAAAGCTGATCATAAGCTGGTATGGATACTACTTTGAATAGCGAATATGTGCAATTTTGAATAGCAGCTCTTTGGTAGGTTACAAAGAGCCTGTGACCTTCGTCTATCCCCTGTCTGGGTTAATCTCTCTTTTACTTTACAGTTCCCAGTTTTCACAATTATCACTTTCAATCTGCTGCAGTGACTACCAAATCTGCTTTGGCAGCCACTCCAGTCAGCAACCTTGTCCAATGTTCAGTGTTTTTAGGAAACAAATAAAAAGCACAGACAAATAGCTATATGTAAAATAGGGAATAAATGTGAGTGTACATCTGGGCTAACACTGAGCTGTCATAGTAAGTCCATCTGTGATGCCTGAGTTTAAGCACCAAACGGGAGTTCTTGAGTCCTGTCTCCACTTGTGACAGTGATGAATGTCCTCAAGCAAGTCAGTTCCTCTTGGTCCTGCCGTACCTCTCAGTGATCCTGACCTCCTTTGTAAAGAGCTTTTTAAATCTGTACTAAATCAAGACTAGGTGCTATTATGAGTACTATGACTATATCAGCAAAAGTGACTGACCTTGTCACTCATCTCTACCTGTCCACATGTAAAATTTGGGCTACTAGAGTCTGTTTTACCCACAGAGGTTATGTAGACAGTGTTGTCCTATATTCTGCATGATGATCTTAACTCCCTTGGATTCTTAATATCTGATTAGGCAGACACAATAAATGAAAAAAGAAAAAAATCTCAGGCTAGTGACAAATCTTTCTAGCAGAATACCATATATTTCAATAAAAAAATCAAAACATTTTGATTCTTACAAAAGTTGGAGAAGCTGTGCTTTCTTAGAAGCCACAGCAGCAAAGATGGAGACGGAAGATTTTACGTTAGCATTGGTCACACATTAAAGATATTCAAATTAAACATCTAACAGATCAAGCTTTCATTGCTTCTTTAAAGGGAAACCATCACTCAGTTTATTTCCCTCTTTCAGAACACGCAGGCCTTTACAGACCTTTGAACGATTCTATTCTATCTGATGCCTTTTAAGATTGCAAAAACAACAAAAAAAAAGGCATTTAGAGGAAAAGAAAAACATAATGATGTTATCAACATACACACCAAGAAAACACAAGAGATAACGGTTATATGGAAGACTGCCTATTTCTTCATGATGGTGCCTTCCAATTTTACAAATGCTGACAGGCAATTTTTTTTTTTAACGAAGGATGGTTTTTCTTGAATTAATTTTCAGCTTTGCACTTTTATTTTATGATTTAGTGTTCAAATGGTGACTTTTCATCACATATGAAAATCTGGAAATTATTCTAGTTCTTTGGAAATTAAGATCTTTTTTCCTGTTCATTCACATTTATGCAATAAGGCTCTCTCTGCAGAATTCCCTACCTGGAATCTATGCTTCATTTTGTTTTGTCATCTACAAGTACATGCTAACTACTCTATTAATAGGTATTTAAGGGGGGAGGGGGGAATCTTTCCTGAAGCAGATTCTTTGTAATGAATACTGATAATAAAAAAGATTTCAATTAAAGATTAAGAGACAGGAAAAAACAATAGGTATTTAAGGGGGGAGGGGGGAAGCTTTCCTGAAGCAGATTCTTTATAATGAATACTGATAATAAAAAAGACTTCAATTAAAGATTAAGAGACAGGAAAAAAGACCTCAATAGCTTCAATGCATTCTGTATTTTCCTTAGAAAGCGTAGTATGAAGTAGTACTGAACAGATTTATTCCAAATTCAGCGGTGGTTAGATCTGATGCTAACAATTCAGTGCATACCTTAGTTCTTACAGATCCAGCCCAAGCCCACAGTGATAGCACAAAGCGTCCTCCATTGTGCGTGTCTCTGTGCTTACATGATCCAGTACAATTTTAAAAGATTTGTTCATATGACCTTGCTCTTTACAACAGATTTGTGCTCAGAAAGCTATAAATCACTAAACTAAGATATGAATAATGAACCACTTTCTGACTCCCTGCAATTTGTCACACTCATCTGTATATACTTGATCTTGAAGATAATAAGACATCAACTCCCTTAAAACCCAGAGCACATTTCAAATGTTAAGCATTGCACATTTTAGTGGATCCCTTCTTTTTCTTCCTGTTGTTGGCTCTTTGGAAGTTTTGGAAGTGACTGTGCACAGACATCTGCTGCAGCACTTTGCTGAGCCTCACTCGGTGTCTCAGGAAGAGTATTACCTGACATTGACGTATTAAGTCAGATAAAAACATTCAAATTCTGTGCTTCAGCTGTACAAGGAGAATGTAGGGGAGAAATATTTTCAGCTTCGTTAAAAATAAGCTATTGGAAAAAATTTCTCAAAATAATGATAATTATTTTTTAAAGAATTGAAATAGTAGCACCAAATTTCTCTCTTTGGGGATAATAAAATTCTCAGCAGAATGCTAAACGTTAATGGTTGAACTTTTAAAATTGATAAATCCGCTAAGGTATCCCACATAGTTCTTAATGCTTTTCTCCATATTGCCTTGATGAAGGTTGCCATTTTTGTCAGCCTTAATGCATTTTGTTTGTAAGTGTTAGTAATTAACTAAGCTGTTATCAGAGCAATGTGCTGTTTCATGAAATAATAACTTTTCAGCTGTAGATATTTGGTGGCAAGAGAAGCAGAATAGGGATGAGTAAAAGAGTGTAGTTTTGCATTAATTTTGTTGTATGTCTTTCACTTTTTAAAAACAGTTGGAAAAAAGTAAATGTTTGTTGAGAAAATAACCCAGTAGGATGGGACAAGGAACAGAGATGAGGAAAGATTAAATTGAATGCTTAATGCATTTAAATTAAAAAACAGTAACATCTACAATATAGCAAAAGGGGCATGATAATTCACTCTGAAAAACAGAAAGAGAGCCCTTCATTTCAAGGATGTCCTTTAAAATTTTATCTAGGTCGGTGTGCACTGGGGACCGAGTATTAACTCTGGCACAGTGCGAGGAAAGACAATGAAGTCAGCCTACAGACAGATTTTGTCCCAACTGTTGCTAACAACTACTATCTCGCAACTCTGCAGGCTGAATTAGAGATTTAAAACCCCCAAAGTGTATGTATATATCCACGGTACAAAGCTGTGTCTTACAGCAAATGGCATCCTTGTGAGAAGATAGCCAAGGATGAAATATTTGTTACTGTTATCAAGAAGGATAATTGTTTCCAGTAGAATTTGTGGTCTGCGGTTCCTGTTAATGCTAATATTGAGACTGCTTATTTTCCCACTTCTACTTTTCTGCAATTCAGTCTGCAGCCTGCATTTGGCTCTGTTGCTCAGTAGGCTCTTCACTCTTCTGATCCCTCCTCTACACCCCTCTCTCCTCCACTGACCCCCAACCTTCCTCTGCCTGCTCTTCTTTCCTCTACCATCCTTCCCATTGACCTCTTAACTCTCCTCTGATGTTCTCTTCTTCAAACTACAGTTATGCTTTAAGCCTCTACCTTCGTAAAGCCAAAACAAACCCAGAGGTCTATCTTGGTTTTGTTCTAGTTTCTGATTTTTACCCTCTTCAAAACTCCTGAATTCTTTTTTACCACTACAGCTTATTCAAAGAGTATGGGTGTTTTAATTTCATTTTTTAAAACAATCTTAGGATGCTCTAAGAAATTCATTAAACATTTGAATACTGCTCAATTCACAGTTTTCCCAGAAAAAAAAGTGTTTAAAAATGTTCTTATATTTAGGTATGATAATTTTTAATATATTGAGTTTTAATTACTTAATTTATTTACCTGAAAAATATTGTATTGATGGTAAGAGGATAAATTAGAGGAACACTTGAGCTCCAAAGGTCATTATAAAGGCTTCATAATTCTGGTTTAGAATCATGCTAAATGACAATGAGCTACCAACTGACTTAAATGAGCAAAGACTGTACATCAAGGAGTTGGCATATAAGGAAAACCAAACCAAAGAAAAATCAAAACACAGTTCAGTAGAAACTTCTGTACAGGATAAGGATATCCAGGACTTTCTTTTTAATTTAATTAATTTCACCAACAATTATGTTTTGCATGGCAAATGTTCTTTCTGCTTACTTCAGTCTTCTGTCAGCTATTTGATTGTAATGACCAGCAAAAAGTGTACTTGGGAGTGGCAGTGGCCTCATTTTAGAGAAATATGAAACAGGTTGGAAAAACATTAATAAAACTTGGGAGGGAAATAGTCTATGATGTCAACACAACCTTCAAATCATGGACTGCATTTATTAAAAAAATAAATATACACTTATGTCACGCTCTTGTCATTAACATTTAACGTGCAAAAAGTGGGCACACATTCTATATTTAATTAAAACACAAAATTATGACTTCCATCTGCACATGCAGACCTGGGAAGGGGCTTAAGATGCACAATAAATTTACATCTGGTATTCAAATATTGGTGGGGGAGATATTTTGACCATATCAGGTATCACATCATTCCTCCAGTGTAGAATAAATATGATACTTTATTTGTTAATGTTTGAAGACATTTTCAATATTTGAAGTTTCTCAGGCATTTGTATAGAGTTTAAATCATGTCAGAACACAGCTTTCCAGGGTTGGGAGTTCTCTTTAGTTATTTACTTTTCTTATTTTTATTTTATTTTTTGGTTCCTTTGGAAACACACACATAATATTTTTTATCTCAGCACTGCCTTTTCTCTAATTCTTTTGTTCTACATTTTGTGCCAAGGAACACAGACCGTGATAAATCCATACAGCAGTCTGCAAGCTCCTCAACCATATGCTATTTTTTACAGCAGGTCACCTGTGGAAATGCTTTTTGTCAACCAAGTCCTCCTCCTCTTGGCTTGTCACTCTTCTTGTTCACACTGGGGCTAATCCTGGTGCTGTCACTCTGCTGCCACCAAACCCACCATCTGCTCTTTTGCCCTACTACAGCTTTTGATCAAACAGTAAGCAAATCCTTCAGGATAGGGAAGGATTTCCTGGGCACCGGCCATACGGCAGCATATTCGGTCATGTAGCACCGCGATCACTGCAAAGTAGTGTGCCTTCCTGATGTCTTCACTTGGAGTTAAGGAGATTTCTCAATGTAAAAATAATTCATTCTTGACCAACCCAGAAGTGACAAAGGTACTTGCACACAGCTTTGGAACAAGGTTATGAAGTAGACATCACTTGCCTTGGAGTGGCAAAGACTACACCCATGCAGGAAAAAGGCAAGGACTGCGCTGACTTTCCCACAGTCTCATCTAAAATGCGTTTGCTGACAAGGAGTCCAGGTCGCCCAGAAAGATGTTGACTCAGAATTGTTTTCTTGACTATGTGTGAACAGACTTGAAACTCAAATGATAAGGCTTCGTAGCTGCAAGAGGACATACAAAATGCCAAAGCGATCCTGATTTTGTGACAGAGAAAAGGAACTGGAACCACTACAATAACACAATCCAGTAGAACTTAGCACTGCTTGCTTTTGCTGGGGAGGGGGTTTCTAAGCAGTGGTGGGACCCAATATATCACCTGTCTCTCTTATGGGCTTGGGGTGGGGGCAGTTAATGGTACAATTCTTGCTAAACCCTACAAGACTGCATCTGACATTGCTAGGGCTAGGACAGAGTCTGACAGAGTCTAGCAGAGTCACTGAGTAAGCATAACTGCTGGGCCTTAAAATATCTGTAGACTATAACAGAATTGCTGAACTAACAAGCTGCTGAGCCAGCATAAAGAATAGAACATAGCAAAAATAATGTAATAACAGCGCGGTTAAGGCAGCTGTAAATGAAAGAAAAGGGAAGGGGTGTCTCTTAGCCAGTTTCCAAGAACCAGCTCCCCAGTCCCTTTTCTTTGGACTGGAATGGATTCAGCAAAACAACAGAAGGACAGCCTGCACAGCTGAGAAACTAAGTGGACAGTGGGTATGATAAGGAGATAAAGGACTATTCATAATTCATCAAGGTGGGGACAGCAGAAGAGAATTGGCATTGCAGGTGGTGGGGGGCTGAGAATTGTCTTCTGCAAAGGTGAGCATTTTCTCTAGATCGCCTTGACATACTGGGCAGGATGTGCCCGTATCCCCCGTGCTGTGTGAATTCTGGGTGCCAATGGGGGGATTTTGCAGATGTTGGTATGTTGGGAGAACTTAGGGATCTGGGCAGAAGAGTGTCTCATAACCAGAACACCATGCTGCTGATGAACTGCTGATAAGTTTATCACAAATATCCACTGCTATTGATATAATTTCAGTAGTTATGATTGCTACAAAGATAGATAGATAGATTCATAGGTACACACATACATGTATATATAAATTTGCTGCCATGTTTAGCTTGTCATTATCTCTTTGTTCTGTTACTATAATTGCCTGTATTCTTCAGCTGGTTTTGGTTGTTCCATGGTTAAATATTACTGACTTGTGGTATGTTTGCTGTTGCTGTGCTCGCACTTAGTGGGATTTCATTAAGCTACAAGTCAACAGAAGGTATTAAAATCATTGCATATACCTCCTGAACAGTTAGTCTTCTTCCTTGCTGGCAAATATAATTGCACATCCCTGCGGTTGTGCTTCTGCCCACTGACCATAAGTCACTTGGATTAGCTACCTAATTTTTCCATTACATCTCCAGTAAATTAAAAGTGAAACATAGTCATTTATATTGCTAAACTGCTACCCTGATTTCTGATATGTCTGGTCCAGGAGAACTGGCAAAACTACTAACCTACCATGCTAATTACCCAGAATACCTGGCTATATTCTGGAGGATGGCATGTGTTACAAACTGTTCCTAATTGACCGTTTGGATGTTGTCACCATGTCTTGGTAGGACACAAACTGCACTATGTCTGTTGGCTTCAGGAACAAAGCACAAAACCTACCTTATCTTATATAATGCTCACACACAGCCTTATGTATCTTTCCTGCTTGTGTCTATGAAACTTTTGTGCAGAATTCTACAGTTTCTAGTAGGACTTCTTCTTTTCTATTGGGATAGCTGCTGTTTTGCAAAATGGAACTTTTGGAAAAGTTCCACTGAACACAGCAGAACCGTTATCAACCGAATTTTGTATAAATAAATACTAAGCTCCTACAAAACTTAAAAGAGAATGATAGCTTCTCATAAGGGCATGGGTAATCTTATAGAATAGATTAGTTTTATATCACATTCACTATGTCCCAAGAGCTATAAACAAAATATTTAGTCTTTTTTGCTTTATTATTAAATTATGTTTCATTTTGATCTACAAGATTTAAAGTTGTCCTTTACAGAGAACACATGCTCATTTTTTTCACACCCTTTTTCTTTAGATGATTTAATTTCTTTCTTATTCTGCTTTTTAATAAAAAGCAGAAAAAGTATGCAAAATATAACACGTTGAGCTCTTGTTTCAAGCACAAGACTGTTTATTCTTGAATTAGAGAAAAAACTTTATATGTCAGCATATTTAATTTTGAGTTTATATGAATCTGAGTAATTAAGCTTAAGTCTAGACTCAGAACGACTTTTTTTTCCCCTGTCATCTGGTTTTAATTGGATCATAATTTTATGTCTTCACAGAATGACTCTCACATGTTACTAGGTTTTTAACAAATATACATATATAGAAAAACACATTCTTTTCCCCTACCACTTCCTATATCTTTTTCTCCAAAACTTAAAGAATTATTTGTCACTGTAAAGACTATTCCTCTCCTTTCTCCTCTTTCTCGAATGAATTTCTAAGAAGAGGTGGGGAAGCTTCCGCAATCTCTTTTACAATGTCAGTTGTTTCCTTACAGGATAAGTCACTGAAATGGGAAACGTGGAAAGAAAGTATTCAAGGTAAAGCTCACAAGGCTGCCATGGATGCTCACTTCAATCAGCAAAGGTTTGAAAATGCATTTGGGTTCAAATATGTTAATTGTGGAAAATTGGTGCTTAGATCCAAATATACCAGAGTGAAATGACAGAAAGCTGCTGCATTTCCCCCCTCCCAAGAAGCAGCATTTCAGTTAGCAGCCATGTTGACAGCAGCTGTTCCTGCTGTGTCTGAGTCCTCCTTGCTCCCCTTAAGGAGTGTAGTATTAATGTCTGTGCTCAGTCCCTGCTCAGATATCCGTATTCACATAAGCAGCTATTCCGTGTTTCATCATTGCCATCACAACAGTACTTGACACAGAACCAACGCACCCTGATTTTACAGTGCCTGTTGTAATGAATATGTTAAACAGAGAAAAGTGCAGTACTGCAACTGAAAGCATTTTTCTTGTCAGATAAACAGACATACATAATGATATGTCTAAGTAACAATAAAACTGTTATAGATCTACATAAACTATAAACAATAAAAATAATGAATAAAGAAGAGTTTAAGATTTATTTTTCTTTGCTTTTTTTTCTCTAAAATCAAGAGGTAAAGTCAGGCCACATTCTCACCTTGAAATCTTCAAGCATAAGTGCCTGGTGTTTCATTGCTGTTTAATGAAAACTATTCCAAGTAATAACAACAGAAAAAAAACAAACCCCAAAAAAACCCAAGAAACTCCTAGAGCTGAGGATTTGAGAAAAAAAATTAGTATCGTGTGAATCATGACAAAATCATAAAAGACAGCATGGAAAGTATACTGTAGGGATGCTGCTCCTTGTTTAACCAAAATGAAGGTGGACTTTTCACTGTTCTCTTACACAAATAAAAAGCAGGCTGTGCTCTAAGAGAGTAGATTTTATAATTCTTATTTTTTCCTCAAAAGTCAATTTCCTAAATAAATAGGAAAACAAATGCTGTTGAAACGTGACTGCCGAATGTACTCTTCAGCTCTTCTTTCATGCCTTTCCATTTATTTAACAATTTATTCTGAAACTACCTCTGCTTTTTATCATCTTTCTAAAGGCTCGGTGAAAACCTGTGTCACTGCCAACTGATACTGCACCTGAGGTTTTACTTCTGCAGCTCTCTCCAAAATTCTGCATGGACCTTAAGACCTGAGCTTGTTCATGAGGCAACTCCTTGCTTCCAGCCTTATGGAAAATAGCCAGTGGTGTCATGTATTTGGCGTAAGATTTATTCTTTAACCACCACACATGGTTAAATTTACTATGATGTTAAC
The DNA here is from genome assembly GCF_000699245.1 of Pterocles gutturalis. Classification (NCBI taxonomy): domain Eukaryota; kingdom Metazoa; phylum Chordata; class Aves; order Pterocliformes; family Pteroclidae; genus Pterocles; species Pterocles gutturalis. The sequence continues at coordinate 50,764 of NW_010102722.1, forward strand.
TCTGTTTCAATGTGTACATTAACAGAAGACTGGAGGCCTGACTGAATTCCTTTCTGGTACATTCAAAGTCACCATAAGTGTTATTTATGCCACTTCTGTTCTTAGTGTCTTTGCCAAAAGATAAAAGTCAGTCCAACACAGTTGTCATCTAAAAATAAACACCAATGAGATCTTCTTCCTGTGGGGTGTAAGGTCATTCTGTAACTGAGTACGGTTCATTGATCTCTTCTACCCCCTGTGCCTTTCCAGATTTATTGGAAATCTGTTCAAAGGAGAATAGATCATTCTGCACACTACTCTAGGAACTGCGGCTAAGTGCTGAGTAAAAGATTCTCTTCTATTCTCTTTATTACTTGTCCTCGGAGACAGAAGTAAGGAAAACCTTCCCAAGTCTCTCAGTCATCAGCTGAAAACAGATGAGATGGGAATACAGGTTGAATACCTGCTGCTGCTCTTCCTTTGGACGAGTTCACTAGTTCAGGAAACACCTTGGGACCAATTCATGTCAGTGTGTGTCTGTATTGCTTCTTTCATTAGCGTGAAGAGCCTCAAAGTAATCTAAGTCTATGACCTGATTATTAATAAAGAACAGCACCGGACACAGGTCAGACATGTTTGCTTTTTATTTATCTTCCTTTTAATATACCACAGTATTAAACAGTACTGTGAAGAGAGAAATCACATGGCAACTAGCAAGAGAGATATCTACCTATTTATTTCCTGTCAACCTAATCACATCATGGCATAGGGTATTTCGAGCACTCATGTAAACATATGTAACTTATTAGAAAAAATGGAGTTTCATTCACATTTGCTCAGGTTACGTCCTCTCTTCACAGTAAATTCTGATATAAATGATAAAACACAAACACATGTGCTGGGAGTTTTACTGGAAGCTCAACAGCTGGAATCTAATCACTGAAGTTTGATTCATTTATTTGTTCTTTTCCTTTTTTCTTTCTTTAAAATAAAGGTTTCTAGCAAGATTAATGTATGTGCACTCAAGCCAGTGGTATGTGTTGTATTAGTACAGTAATACATGATCCTCACTAGCAGTAGGATCTTGGGGTCTGCAGAGCTCCACCAAAACAAAGGGCTTGCCTTTGGGCTGCCACTGGAAAGCAGTATGTAAAAAGGGAGAGAGGCTCAGTACTTTGAGAAAAAGTAGGATGAAGGACTTGAATTCCTTTGATTCCTACAACAGAGGCACATCTGACAGAAAAAATTTGCAATCAGGCTTTTCGTAAAGTGTCATTTTCTGCTTTTCCCCCCTGCAGGGCCGTGCAGCTGCATGCCCCATCCCCATCTCCTCATTCCTCTCTTCCCTCTCTTCTCTGTTCCTCTTGAATGTGACCACTCACCTGCTTTTGGCCTTATGTTGTTGCTGCCTAGCGTACAATGGTGGGCTAGAAAGGCTATGTTCTTGAGTCCTAATTGTGGAAGACTCTTTCTCACCAAGTAAATTTGATAGGGTGTTCTTTTTAAACCATTATCTGATGAATAGCATATAATACTAACAGTTGTCATTTTCTCTGTCTCATCTTTCTCCTTCTTCCCAAAGGAGAAGTGGTACTGAAGAGGCAGCAGAGTTCAGAGATGGAATATTTCTCATTGAGCAGACATTCAAACACCTCTGTCTCTACCAGCCCCTCTCATATTCTCCAAAGACATCCCTGCTTTCATGACCTCTCTGGATTCCACCAAATAGATCCCTTTGCTCTCTCTCCTGAAATAAACATGCAGCATGTATTGTGAACCTTACCTAAATAAATGCAATGGTATTTCAAAAGACTTTTTAAGTCTGTGGGTGAAAGATGCTAGCATCTGCTGGAGGCCCAGCAGAATGGCATGCAAGGAACTCCACTGTCATACTCGTACACTGGGACTAGGCAGAAGTTCTCTGTGAATTTCTCTTAAAAAGTTTTAAAGTCTTTTGCCTGCTATCACTACTTCATATTTCATTTTTTTAGTCAGGGTGTAACTTATTTGCCAATAATTAGTGAATTAGGTGGGTAGGTGGTGTTTCCTTCCTGTGCAAACTGAATGCAAGGCCATTTTCAAAGAAGCATGATGGAAACTTCAATAGATACACAACAGATGTCCTATTTCTGCATATACACTACAAGCAGGCTGACAGATCTGCTTGCCTGATGCATTACCCCTGCATGAGAAGCACATGAAAGATGCACAAATTATTTTCTTTCTTAAGCTAGGTAAACCTTATCACAAACTCATCCCAAATTATTCTCAGTTCTGACATACAGCTGGGTCCCTTCTCAGCATACAGTAATTCCAGATCAAATTTGTAGCCCAGTCCATCAAATAAACACAGGTATACCCTTGAAATTCAATTTGACTAACCAGCCCAAATTCCTGAGATCTACACAAAGTCTATGAGCATCTGTGTCTTCCGACATTGTAGCTTCTGCTTTGTAATGCTGGCCAGAAGGTAATAATTTGTTTTGCTAAATAGTTGTTCTTTTTCATTTTCTTAGGAAATACATCTCCACATAGTTTCTGGATGAGTGTTTAAAGCTGCATGTGTCCTGACACAGTTCCTAGAGAAACGCGGTGAGACTGATTCCTCATGATTACAGGCAATGAAGCCAGACCGGGAAAACAAACATGCAAACAAACAAAAACATTAAAGAAGCATCAGGACACCACAGCACTTAATACTGTAACATTTAGACACCTTTGCAGCCAGCAGTAGGAGACAGATAAGAACTTTACAAGATGATCCTAATAACCAGCATACTGAGCTGACAGCTATAATGCTAAAACACTGAAAAAACATCTAGTCTAAACTAGTGGAGCAAAGAAACCCCCCTGAAGTTGTGTTTAAAACTCACAAATAAATTAAACTATGCTTCACTTACTTTTTCCAAGATCTGTTGAAGTTTAGGGCCTTAGAGCAAAAGCCAAAACCCAGAACTTCCCACCACCACCTATGAAATGAGCACTTTAACTCTGGAGTCTGTGAGCTTTTTTTCTCTCTCTCACTCTCTCCCCCACTCCCTCCCCCTCGTTTCTCCTTGCTGTAGTACAATGTCTATTTCTGTAGTTTTTTTCAAAGTGAAATTGCTTTAAAATGAGCTGCTAAAGTAGGATTTAAAATAGGATTTACCGTAGGCTTTGACTGTCCCAGGCCATACATAACCAATTGCTTCCTAGTTAGGGCAAATCATAGGAAAAGAGGTTTTGAGTTATTTCAGGCAGAGAGGGCAACTGAGTCCCTCTGGGATGCCAGTTGGGTCCTCTGGCTCTGAAATTAATGCTCTAACCACTGACCCCTTGTATAAAAGGAGAACGTTGAAACGCACCGTGTCTTTTACAAAAAATGGCAGGTGTGACTCTCAGCACGCCTGCTGGATCGAGGTCCTTCAAGGTTCCTGGTAATATTTCATCTAATTTATAGATCCAAGCCAGCCCAAAGCAGTGCAAAGTTGCCCAGCCTTGTTAAAACTGTGGCATTCTTGGACAGACACAGAGCAAGACTTAAGGTATCTGAGGAACTCTTCTGCTGAAAACCAAGTAACTTTCAGAGTTCAAGTGCTTCCAGAATAAAGTCATATGAGTTGGAGTTTTGTGGACAGCAAAGTTAACTTACAGTGCACAAATTCCACCTGACTTGAGGAACTACAGCCCTTTCTGGAGTTACGCATCAATTTACAACTGCAGCAAAAATATAACCCCAAAGTATTTTTATTTTTTTTTCCGTAGATGCATTACTTTAACAAGTAAAGCATCACCTTACATATGTGAATACAATCTAGACCCAGATTTATCAGGATCATATGCTGAGATATCCTTCCATTACAAAATCAAGTGTGAAAGAAAAAGGCCACCTACGAAACGCGCAGAGGGTCTGTAACAATTTTGCAGTTAATGCTTTTATCCAGACATGATTGAACTTTGTGCCCTCTGCAAGCTCTTTCCTTCTGCTCAGTGAAACATAGGGTAAGAAAACATGTCACTGCTGTAAATTGATCTTGGAACTTTCCTGTCTCACATCAGGCCTTCCAAGAAATACTTAATGCCGTAACTAGAGCTGTAATATACTCAGGTAACACTGAGTTAGGCAGTCAAAATCTGGTCATCCTCTTTATAATGTGAATCTGGAGTAATATCACTGAACTTAAAGATGTGAGTCCTGATTTACATTAGTAGAAATGAAAGCAAAATTTGACCAAGAGCATGTGTAAATTTATGGCCTAAGTAGATTGACTCAGACTCTTTTAGGGTTAAGTGAAAAAATAACACATAAAATTCTTCAAAACAATGAAACTGGGGCTGCTTTAAGCACTGCACCTCACTTCTGAGTACAGAAAATACAAGTTTATTGTGCATGGGAGATCTTTTATTTTGTCAAGATTTCTACAAATATAAAGGGAACTAAATACACCCACACTAAAATTACATCAAGACTTGCACCGTGTAGTTAGAGGGGAAGAGCAATTACAGAAAATGTCTGCTCTGATTTACTGTGAATCTCTCCCTGGGTGATTTTGATGACTCAAGACCTGAGAAGCTTAGAAATATATGACAGAGTCAGTGGCTGTTAAGTCTATAAATACAAACAATAAAAATAGTGTCCCCAGTACGAAAGAAAATTATAGTGCCCTGAGCACTGAAAGAGTAACACCACCACCAAAAGAATATTATATGCCATAAGAACTTACAATTAACAGTCAAAAGGAGAAAAAAATGCCCTAAGTCCCTTTTTTTTAATAAGCTTTGTAGTAATGGAAAAGAAAATTAGCAGGCATGTCTCAATTCAAATACTACTGTAAATATTATTTAGTGACTGAAACATTTTAACATAACAAAAATTTCAACAGTACAATTTCTTACTCTAAAAAAGCAGTAAGTCTCAGCTGCTGTAATCAACTCAATGTAACTGAATAGCTCTATACATTTTTGAAAAAATCAAGGAAACACACCTACTCCGGTATTATGTCCACACTTCACATTTAAGCCAGTTAAACTCCAGACCCAGATCTAGATCTTAGAGCCCCTATTTGTGATAAACATAAGCACTGGACAAAAGAACTCTGCCAAATCTTAAAAGTGATTAAACATGCTGTCATGGACTGGACCCCTACCCACCCCCTCTCGGATGATGTTGTTTTTCCATGTTTATGTCTCAAACAATGGGCAGAGCATTTCCTAAAGAAGAGGCTCCACCATGAACCATTCCAGCAGAGCACTTGGACAGAACATTTCTAAAGAAGAGGTTCCACCATGTCTACGAACAGGTCTGGCAGAGCATATTGTAAGAAAAGTTCTTTTGTGAATCAACATTAGCGAGTTGTTAATGTTTTGAGTGGCAGCACACCACTGTTGAGGTGGGGCATGGGTGCTGGGGGTTGGAGTCCTGTCCCCAGTGGAGAACCAGTTGCCCACCCAGAAGCTAACCTGGAGGCAGGGTTGTTGCACCCCGCAAAGGTCAACCCCGAAGGTGACCTGGATGCAGGCCCCCCCCCCACCCCCGGAGGGGTGGTCCCAGAACAGTATAAAATGCTACCCGACCACATACTCCCTGTTGACCTGTCACCACCCCATAGAAGAAGTTTCTGCCTGAAACAAAGATTTCTGCCTGAAGAGAAGACATGTGCTGGAACAAGAGATTGGTGATGCTATCTCTATGTCTTTGTGTTTGTGTCTGTCCCTCTATCTCTGTCTTTCTGCCCCTCTTTCTTACTTTTCAACTCTTTCTTCCTCTGTCTCCTGTCTGATTTTTGCCTCCAAATAATGACTGGGAGTTATTTGGTTCTTGCTTAATTGATATGTGATGTTTGGTGATAATTGATAAGTACGATGTGGTGCTTGACTTGAAGAAGTTGAGTCGTGATGTTTTAGCAGTTGCTGAGGTAAATAAAACTGTTTTGTATTGTTCCTTGAGTCATTGTCTGACTCCACCTAGCCAGTGCTCCTTTTCGGGGAACCACAAAAGACCTCTCTTGATTGTCCACTGTAGTAGGGCGAGGCAGCTGCCTGATCCAAATCCCTTTGATAAAAATTTTCAGCAAATCATTCTAACAAATACTTGTTCTGTTTTTAAGCTATTTGGACTATTTGTTCATTTTCTTTTGGGCTTCTTTTACTTATTCTGAGTAAGTTGAAGCTTTCAGTAGTATTAATGGGTCCTTTTCCATGAAAAATGCATATCTTTTTAATACCAAAACCACAAAATTTATTTAGAAAAAAAACATAGTTTAAAAAGTGTTGCAGTGTTCCTCAACAAATATCTGAGGGTGAATACATAGAATTTTTAAGAAGAAATGAATTGTGTTCACACAGACAGTGCATCAAGAAGACCTTTGCTTTGCTGTCTTTCCTTGCCTTGGTACTGGTTGGCTGATGATGATGTTGGGAACATCACTTGGGCTACATGCTCAGTAGGAAATTAAATCTGTCCAGGATCATTTTCTGACATGGAAGCCAACTAGAATACCACGTATCTTTACTATTTGACTCTTTCAACTGTCAAAACATGCAATATCTCCAGAGTAATGGTCCAAAGGCTGTGCTGACTCCTGAACTGTAACTGAGATAGGTTTCGAACCTGCCTGTCCTTCGCCATAGGTGATTGAGTTTTCCTATCTGGTTGGGGCCCTGCTTAGTTTGTCTGTATAGAATTAGCTTTTGCTTCTCTATTCTACAGTTTCCTCATCTGTAAGGAGGGGAACATCGTACCTGCTTCCCCTACATCACACTTTGTAATCTATAAAGAGAGCATTAGCTCTTTTCCCTAGTAAAAATAATGAACTATTAGAAGATACAACACATTCTTTCTCCCCTTATAATCACTGTAACACTTCCAACCTGATACCCACAGCAACTCCTTTATGTAATTACTTACTCTATAATGAAAATATGCTGTTGGAACAGTAGTATTGACTTTCTACAATGGCTATGAAATGCGTAGTAAAATATTTTGTTAGGGATATAATCCTTAGAAATATAAAGTCAGAGTGCTGTAAATTTTCTCATAGTTTAAATTATTTTTAAAATAGGAATGAGTACCTATTTGATGCTACCTAATATACCAACTGTAGAAGTTGCAGTTCAGCAATATGATTTGACACATGCTTGTATGATGTTCTGTTTAAGTTAAGGAAGCTTAGCTGGGGTTGCAGGAGGCAGTTACTTTGTACTCAGAGTGGCGGTGACTCAGGACTATGTATTACTTTTAAAGCTTCAATATGCAATCTCTGTTATCTATAAAAGACAGCTACTAGCACTGTTTCTTTTCATTTGGTTTGTTTTCTAGTAAGTGGCATTTCAGCACATGTTTTTGTTCTACCAAACTGGAAAACAGATTTTTCCTAGGGAAATGGAAAATATTGCTATGCAAAATAATGTCTAATAAGGTATTTTCGGCAAATTTTAAGAGTCAAAGTTGAGAACTAGCGAGTGCCTTGAGTCAAGCAAATAATAAAATTTTAAGCGGCAGTTGGAAACTGCCTTGGTTCTCTGTTAGTTTCCTGATTTTGAAATAATTTCATTTTATAAAGAAAGTATAAATTTCTTTTTGTATAGCTAACATTCCTTTCCACACAGAAAGTTTAAATTGTAAGTAAAAAAACAAAAAATACCAAAAAAACAAACAAAAAAAAGTGTTTGTTTATATTCTCTGAGTGTTTATAGTGTAAGGTCCTGATCCTACCTGCTCTTACATGTGTGAATAATTTTAAGTGGATAAGCAGAATTAAAATGTTTGCAGAAGTATTTATAGGAATAGGGCCTAAATCCCATTAGTAGTCCGTCACAGATTATGGAAAAAGAGCTCTTTCCTGACAGAGCATTTGCTTTTGTTGCTTCAGCTTTGTTAGCTGACTCCTGAGAAACCCTTCTCAAGTTTGTGCGTGTCTGCAGTATTCATAGATAGTGACAGTTTAGATCCTTAGAAAAGATGAGACACATGATGTGCTATCAAGAGCATTTGCTTCCTTTATTAGTAGAAAAAGCAGGTAAGTGTTAGATACAACAGCTTTCCTTTCCACAGCCACACAGACACAATGAAGAACAGGAGTTAATGGTTAGATGCCTAGGAACAAAACTCCTCAGCCATGATGGGAAGAAATCTCTTAAGGCAAGTATTTAAGATAAAGGTTTTGGTCTCCTAATCTAGAAATACTGTGAAAATAGAAAACTTGCAGAGAGACTTGACCCTGGGATGTGGATGGTGCAAGAAGACAGACGTCGTCAACCACTGTGGACTTTCATTTAAGCTAGCAGCTCCTTGCTCTTTCCCTTTCCTGGCAGACCAGCCTGCAGGAGATGGAGCAAGAGTGATAGCCCTGTGGCAGGGCTGACTAGGGGTGAAGTCCCTATACTTCTTTAAGAAGGGCAGAAGAGGAAGGGGAAGATGATGGATCCTGGGACAAGCTGGACCACTCTACAGTGGGTCTGGCTGGGATGGAGTTAACTTTCTTCATAGCAGCCCTTATGGTACTGTGTTTTGGGTTTGTGAATAAAACAGTGCTGGTAACACATCGATGTTTTGGGTGCTGCTGAACGGTATTTGCACAGCATCGAAACTTTCTCTTTTACTCACTCTGCCCTTCAGTGCATAGGCTGGAGCTGTGTGAGAAGATGGGAGGAAACACAGCTGACCTGAATTGGCCTAAGTGATATTTTGTACCATGTAGCATCATGCTTGTTAATAAAAGTGACTCTTTCCAGGTGGCTGTTGCTTGCAGACTGGCTGGACATTGGTCTGCTTGTGGGGGGTGGTAAATGATTGCCTTTGCACCTCTTGTGGTGGTGGGTTTTTTTCCCCCTCTTTTCTTAATTTGTCAAACTGTCTTTCTTGCAACCCACAACTTTTCTCTCTTTCGCTTTTATTATTGTCTCTCCATCCTTCCTTTTACTCCTTCTGACTCATGCTGTGGAAGCAAATACTGTAGGTTCCCTTCCCCTGCTTGCCAGGTAGCTGCATCTCAACTTCTTAAATTTCAGAAGATGAATTCATTAATAATTTTTTTCAGTCCTCAGCTATCTGATCTTTCTATTACATGTACTGGTAGATTACGGCTCAAAGACAGTAGTCCCTACAGCACTATAACACTGTTGGGCTAGTGTAAAGGGAATGTGAACATGCATCACACATGCTAACACAACTGAACATTGCTTAAGCCCTGCAACACTCAGTTGAAAAAGCAGGGTTGATCTCTTCTGGATTTTGTCTTTTTTAATGTAATAGCCTCCAATAACATCTTTCCACAGAAATTCCTTTCCACTATTTGGAAAATAATATAATCTCACCAAAAAAAAGAGTCTATTTCACATAACTATCACAGCATTTTATAACTTGCATTTTACTGCAGATCACTGGAGCAGCTGACTGGCAGCAACGTAATGGCACAGAACAGAATCAGAAAGCAAACAGCTTACAGTGCAGCTTTGCAACTTACTATGAAGTATAGAACTGACAATGGATGGCAGGGCTGGGTCCAAAGAAGTTCAGAGGTGAGAGAGGTAGTTAAATATAACTTACTTCCACTCCAGACCAGCAGATTTCTATGGCATTTGCAGCTATGCTTCTGAGCCAAAGTCACTTTTGATTCAGAGGATGAGAACACAGTTCAATGTACACTGAAATGCAGTGAAGAACCATTATTTAAAAGATACTAATTATTGTAGTAAATGGAAATAATGGGCAGAGTGATTTTTTTCCTTATCTCTTTTTTAATCCTTAACACTTTACTCTTTCTTTTTAAGAATTTTTTTTTGTCACTCCAAACGTTAAATCAATGACACAGATGCATGGTTTTTTGTTTTCCTTGTAAGAGTGCATATTGATTTACAAGCAGATGCTATATTTTAATAAAAGGTATTTTGCACTGCATTTCAATATAATAGAAATGGACACTCTGTAGCATGCATTCAACTGTAATAAAATAGATTCATTATAAGTACAAGAAGGATTGTGAGTTTGAAAATATGTTTTCTTCAGAATATTTAATAGAAAAGAACATATAATTCCTGTATATAAATTGATAGAAGCAGGATGCAATCACAGTGAGAATGTGCACCATTAATAGGACCAGAAAAGGAAGGATTGTGATGAATATGTTTGCCATTTTCACATCTTGTAGGTAAATTCTGTTACTCAGAAATGAAAGCCTTAAAAAAAATGAATACAGGTTTATGTGAACTGTACCTTGAACACACTGAATGTGTCCTTGCATTGAAGGACTTCTCTGCCTAGCAATACCTAAAGTATTGCTAGTATTGAAGTAAATGGAGTAATATATACTCTGCTTGCTTACAACTAAATCTAACACAAATGACCAGTAGACAGTAAGATGTGACAAAAGTAAGTGAACCGGGGTAGACACTGAATAAAGGGATTGGTTTTTTGTTGCAAAAACATAAATGGAGCTTTAGGAAAGCTGTTATCTTCCTGATTGGTCTGCAGGGTCTGTGCATTCTTAGTCAATGCCATTTCTAAGCAAAACATGTGTTCTTCTTTAGCTGGCTCTGTGATTCTTATCTAAAAGGCGATGTGGGATCCTGTAACTCAAGGCAGCCAGACAACAATATGTTTTCAAAGGCAGCTTTCAGGGTGGTTACAGGGTGAAGGTGCAAATCCCAAGCTTACTACACCATTTGTAAATCACTTTATTGACAGCTAATAATTAGTTATTGAGTTACTTTCATATTGCATCATCTTCCATTCTCCAAAGTAAAGTTTATGACAGATACTATGTCCTGTCTGACCATGATATAAAATTGAAACCATGGAAGTAGTAATGGTTTTTGTGGATGACAAATATTTGCATGGATTCAGACAGCAATTAAATACCTTCATAGAAGAAAATTCCATCCGGAGCTACCAAGAATAAAGATTATACCCTCAGCTTAGAACTCCCTGCACACTACTAAAGCCTGGATTTGCATTAAGAAGAGTTATTACATGCATCTATCTTTCCTTTGCTAGGCATTGCTAGGAGAAATGTAGATGGACTGTGGAATCAGTCTAATATGTCCATTTTGATGATCTGAAGCACTGGATGACTGATTTGTGCATTCACAGCCTTCCTATCATGCTAAAATAATGAACTACATGCATTTTTAATAGCAATGAGAAAGAAATCAGATTAAGAATACAGTAACTGAGTCAGTGAAGTTCTCAGACTTGTTTCTGTTTTCACTCGAAACAGGTTAAGAGTAAAAAATGACTTTTTACTTCAAATTGGTATATCTTTCAAAGAAACTGTGATAAGCTAATGGTTGTATCAGCATCATCGTATGCATACCATGCAAGAAATGAACAAAATCTCCCACAAAAAATACAGCTATTGTAGACTAACAATTCCTTTATTATTCTGAAAGAACATACGGAAATGACTGTCCTGATTGCTTTCTCTTTTCTAAAAATAGCTGTAACAGCCAACTCTGGTAGCATATTGTGCCAAATGCCAACTATCATGGGTGTGGTATAAAAGCTAAGATGTATAGACAGAGAGATAGACTTCTCATTTTAGAAAAACCTGTGGATATACCTTGCTGTAATTTCAAATGGCAAATAGATGTGTTTGTTTTGTTTTGTTTTTTTTTTTAACCTTACACTAAAAATCCTCTCTCTGCACAACTTTCCCTTTTCACTAAGTAGTTTCCCTCCTTTGATTTCAAACCTCAATCTTCTATAACTCACTTAATGTTTACACAAATATTCCACACTTACAACCAGCATATCAAAGACTGAAGAAGTGGCTGTCCACAGCTTTATCCAATACCAAAAGTTATTTCAATGAAAATGGAGTATAAAATTCATTCCCCCACTTCACAACTAGGTCTTGCAGAGATTACAGCTTTTGAGCAAAAGTATTATGAAAAACAGAAGAAACCTCTTGAGTTTTGATATTTGAGAAAATTGTCTCTATATAAGAGAAATTCTCGTCTGAACCAAAGGATTGAAATTGCCCCTTACATTTCACTGTGAGTTTGTAGCTGTTTATAACATTCGGTTTAATAATACATAGAACCCAAATACGTAGAAAGTTCACAGCAAGTTGCTGAATCCAGTAGCCTCAAAGAGGTAAGGCTGCCACAGCACAATGTTCCTAGGTTCAGCCAGCAGGCAGACTGATCTGAGCACATATCCTTGATATACACACATACATATGTACCTTTCCACAATACATGTATACATACATGGCTGGCTACACAAATTAAAACAGACAGAAACACACTAATACACACAGTACATACAGATTAGACCTGTCTCCATCTCTGGAAACTCAGGATGAAGGTCTGTTAGTGGACAATTTATACATACAGTACAGGTTCTTCCATTAGCCGGCTTTAGACACCCAGTCTACCCCGTAGCTGGTCCCTGGATCCTCTGGTTTCCCAGTTGTCTCATGCACAGAGACATACAAATGAGTCTGACCCCCAGACTTCAGTGTCTCCCCAGTTGCTGGCTTGGATCTCCTGCATCCTCCAGTAGCCAACTCTCAGACCACTCTAGTCTCTACAGCTGCTCCAACACTTGGCTCCCAAGCCTCTGTCATACTCACCAGTGAGTCCAGCTGGATGTGATCACGTGCCAACATGCACCACTCCAGCCTGTGAAGTTGCCAGCACCCTAGATACGTGGTCCCCAATCCTGGCTGCTGGCGCTCAGGCCTCCATGCACACACACGCAGGCTGAAAATAAAGCCCCTTACTTAGAAGAGTCAGAAGCGGAGTTTAATGAGAGTACAGGACAGACTGAGGTGATCAGGCACAGGACATGGCTAGTCAAGCATATTGACCAGCAGCCTGGTAAGAGGCATCTGGCCCCTTTTGTCTCTTTATCTCTCTAATTTCCCATTCCTGTTCTTCCACAAACCACCCAGTTCCATCCCTTTCCCTGCCTCTTGTTCCTCCTCTAACATCTGATAATAGTCTTGTGCAGTCCCAAAATATTTCCCCTGCACCCCACACTGAGTCCCCTGCCTCTATGGGCAGTATCCACTTTTCCAAGACATCTCCTTTGCACCTAAACTTTGTAATTCTTGCTCCTAAAGTAAGGGGAGACCTTCACTATGTGGAAGTCAGATCTTTTGAGAACCTCAAGAGAGAGATCACCTCTGCCAATTAAGTTCTTTAACATCCTTTCTGCAGGCCCAACTTTTAGGTAAAAATAAGGGAAGGATGTAGGATACAGTTAACGACGACACTTCACAACTGAGACTCTGCCTCTTCTCACATAGAAGCAGTTGTAGAGAAATGGAAACAATTTATAGCATTTTAAGGCAGGCCAGATTAATATCTAAACCAGGCCAGATTGATTACAGACTGAAATGACCAGTATGTCTCCACTGATAAAGGCAATCCAGGGTGAAACTCAGATGTAAACACAGTAGGCATCAACATTCAATCTGATAAATCTCACCTTAGACTCCTTAGTTAGATGTGTGATATAAGAGCTGCATGCTGCCATAAAAACCCTTAAAGTGACCTACCTCTCAACATATGTAATATATAACATATGCAATATATATATTATACTTAATATGAGAACTGATGAACTAGCAACTTAAAAAGTATTGGTCAAGTGCCTAAGTAAGGTAAAATTAATCTCTTTCAATATTTTCTGTATGAAATTTGAGACCCAGTAAGCTCAGCAGGTGTTTAACTCGAACATGTTTGCTTTAGTTTTAGAACAGCATGAACTTAAGCCAGAAAACTCCAACCTAGAATTTTCAAGAGGGAAAAGTTTGAGTTTTTTGAAAATTTCTGGGGGATTTTTTGTAGTTTTTAGAGGATTTATTAATTAAAATCTCTTAAAAAAAGATCAGAACAAAACAAAGCAAAACATCATAATGTTAAAAGGGAAAGAAACTGGATTTTTTTTTTTCCCATGAGTAATATTCTTAACCAACAGGCTACTAGTTCATGTCCTGTTTCTTTCAAATGACAAGACAGGCCTGACATGATAGAGTCAAAGCCTCAAGAAACTAGGATAAAAGCAATGTATGACTTAAGCAAGGGTAGAGATTCAGATTTGTGCTCAAAAATTCCAGTTCAGTATTACTTCAGGTGCCTCCTTCATTCGATATGGTAATTTAGCTGCAGCTTGCTTGTCGTTTGTTTTGGGTGTTAGGTTAGCAGTGGATCTCATACATATCACGTTTTCTCTTTTTTCCCCTGGAAAGGCAAAAAAACGCTCCCCCTTATTTTTTTTTTCTTTTTTCTGTCCTTGGTATGCCTTAGAAATTTTGCTAGTGTTACAGCTCTTGATACGGTTCCTGTAACGCTGATTTGGCAGCTGTCAAGATGCAGTCAGAGGTGAGCTCCATGATAGGGAAGTACTTCAGCACAGGTGACAGGCTGCATGGCAGCAACAGCATGACATTTCATCTGGAGATACAGACAACGTGGGCAGTAGCACATTGTGTTTGATACACAGAGGGGACAGATGTGGTAAGTGTGGCAATGCACAAGTAAGTGCTTTGAAATAATAAGACAGGCAAAACCTGACTTATATTAAGATATGGGGAAAAAAAAAGAATGCAATGGAAACCAAAAGAATATCTCTACCTTTAGATCAATTTCATCCAACATTAAGTAAGCTGTATGTATGCTGTACACACACATTAAAAAATACTTAAAATATAGATTACACCTGTCAGCTGTAAGATTTAATTCCACACAGTCTCAGACTTTGGAAAGACTTGAGTATCCCTGCTGAATGTGCATTAAATATGACCTTGTTCCATGAGTGGTTCCACTGTCATGACTAAAAGTGGCAGTGATAAGTTCTTGTTTGAAAAAAAGCAAAACCAGGTATCTATCACTCATTTTGGTTTAGTTTCCATTAAGACTTGTTTAATTTCCGTGTTGCTCATAATTCTCAGCAGCAAAAAAAAAAAAAAAATAAATGGAATACCAAATTACCCTGAGACTCTTCCGGAAAGTTAGAAGTCATGTATTCAAAACTGAGTACTAATATCTCTAATTCATATGTTTTTAAAAGACGTTGTAAGGAAAAGAGCGAAGGCTGCAATGGTTCATTGAGACCCACTGCTGGCTAACTATATTTTTACTTTTGTTGATCTTTTTACAGATCTACCCTGATGTTGCTGAGTTGTTACAAGCCACAGAAGAGCCAGCAGTGGATGTATGTTGGCTTTCTGCAGCAGTATTATCCCCCACAGCTGGCAGGATTTTGGACAAAAAACATTTCTGCCATTCTGGAATGCACATGGAGAGAGAGCAAAGAGATATATGTGCTAATAAGCTTTTATCTGTCTTCACAGTAACTTGGATTCATGACATTTATTTAAAGTACAGCTGTTCTACTATTTCAGCTATAGAGGAAAAAATACAGAGAAAAATATTTCCTTTAGGTATAATGTCCTTTTGAATCTGTTTTCTAAAAGTTTTTGCATTTAGTCATTGTGATGGGTTAGCCCTTGGCTGGGGGCCAAACCACACGCACCCGCTCACACAATTCCCGCCCCCACCCAATGCTAGGGGAGAGAATTAGAGGTAAATGGAAAAGAGGACTCGTGGGCTGAGATAAAGGCAATTTAATGACTAAACTACAATAATATTGAAAATAATACTATATACAAATATACAAATGAGTGATACACAGTGATACTGCCCCCCCCTCACCCGATGATCAAAGGCTCAGCCTGTTCCTGGCCAACGATCCTGGAACAGGGGGAGATGACCCCAGAGCAGGGAGGGGTCCTGAAACCTTCTGGAAGAGGGGGGAGGGTCCCGAAACTCATGGAACAGAGATAACAGTCTGAGCGTCACAGACCAAGAGCCGACTGGGGTGTGGGGGGGGCAGGGGGGGAAGAAGGCCTTGGGAGAGTGATCCAGAGCCAGAAAAGAACCGAAACCGAAAGGGCCTCAGAACCAAAAGGAAAAGGGACGATCCTCTGGAAGGGTCCTCACCTGTATACTGGGCACGACGTGTCTGTTACGGAATAGATTATTGGTCCCTCTGGTTCTCAATCTAGTAACCAAAGAACAAATCCTGGGCTAGTAGCTGGGGCTGCGCCCTCCCAGCACCCCCACCCTGTCTGCGAAGAGCGAAGAGGCTGAAGGACCTTGTAGTATCCTAGCATCTACTATAAAACATTCCTTTCTTATCAACTTTTCTAAGCACAAATCCAAAACACAGCCTCTTGCTAGCTATTAAAAGAAAGTTAACTCTGTCTCTGCTTAACCCAGGACAGTCATATACTGAGCCATATCCTCAATAAATGTGAATCAATATAGTTTAAACTGAATTAAGTAGAATTATGCAGCTTCTTTTATATCTTTTAAAATTTGGACCTTGTGATGTAGCTGGAAACACTTCCTTTTATTACCAAAATTTAAAGAGAAATCAGAATTCAAGCTAAGTATGCAACATTTGTCTACATTACTGTATTTTATGCTATGTTTCTTGTCTAGAGCTTGCATAGATTTCATTCTTTTAAGCCTTGGACATAGTAGACAGTAAGCCCCAATTCTACACTTTCCTCCTCAGTCACACGTCCCTTCAGGAAAAGGAGAACTTCAGAGACCTCCTGCCCTACAGTGGAGCATGGCATCTCCCCTGGGCTGTGTTTTACAGCTACAGAGCAGCGATGTACAGTGTAGTCCATCATGTGAAAAAGTGGTACAAAGAACTCACCCAAGGAAGGAGCTGTGTACCATGCCAACAGAAGATGAACAGCAATGCTGTGGGTTCCCCAGAAACTACAGCCTGTACATTCTCACAGCCATGAATGATAGATACATTGTCAGGTCCAAAGTAAAGAAAAAGGAGGTAATGAGACAAAGGCTTTCTATAGGACACAGCCTTAGATAATGATTTTTACTTATCTCCTCTGGCTCTCAAAAGATGTTCCATTATAGTAAAATTTACTGGGAATTATTAGTTAACTGCCCTGGCAGAGAGAGTTAATTATAGCAAATATGCCTAAGGCACAGGAGATTAGAGAGGCTGAAGTTTCTTTAACTGCTCCAGATGTCTAATAGTCTTCCTATTCTCAGGAATTTTGCACTATTGGCAACATCAAATTACTCTTTGGCAAAGAAAAGGTGCTTGGTTTTTATTGCCTCAAGGTTGGGGTTTTTTTCCTGCAATTTACTGGAAGC
Source organism: Pterocles gutturalis (assembly GCF_000699245.1). NCBI lineage: Eukaryota > Metazoa > Chordata > Aves > Pterocliformes > Pteroclidae > Pterocles > Pterocles gutturalis. Next base: position 67,867 of record NW_010102722.1, read on the forward strand.
ACAATTTGCCAAGAGACAAAATGTTTGCTTGCAGACCAATGGAAAAAGGAGAGTACAAGTGAAAATGGAAAGTAAGAATGAGAGAAAGACAAAATTTAAAACTACAGCAGGAAAAAAACCCAAACCGTGAAGCCAACACAAGTAAGGTATTAAAATCAGCTACTGAATACAAATAAGGAGCACTCTCATTAAGAAACACATGGAAAAAAGGAAGTAAAGTCATAAGTAATGTAACACCTAGAACTTGTAGAAGACTTTTGAGAGGATGATGCTTTGAATTAGAGGAAATTTAAGTATAAATATACCAGGAAAAAAAGTTGAATCTTATTTTATTTCTTCTGAAGTGTAAATGTCAGGCTTTTCCAGAATGATGCAAAAAGACCTGTTTAATAGGTATTTCTTTTCAGTCTTTTAGTATAATAATACTTGAAATATTTTCCATTCCAACAATAACTCAGGAAAATAATAGCAGATTATAAAGTATAGTTATTTCAAAGAAGCAAGATTAATAACTTGAACCTAAACCTATTAGAAGAGCTGAGTTAAGGCTTTTATGGGACAATAATGTTGATTTTCAATAAGTCCTGAATATGGAAGAAGTTCCAGAGAACTGTAAGGAAGCTAGTGTTTTGTCAATATTCTAGAATCTGTAAACAGAATGACCATATATTATAGGCTCAAAATATATATACTACACAAAAAAATATGAAAGTGATAATAGAGGAATTGACTGATTGTTATTAGCCCTCTTTAATTCTTTCTTAATGCCAATCACCATGGCATTATAAAAAAGAGATTGTATAAGCTAGCTTTTTTTAAATTTCAGTTGTGGCTGCTAGAAATAATAATTTTCTAGTACATTTTGAATTCAGAAATCTTCTGGTTATTTTTAGGAAAACAGAATAAAAAAGCAAAAAAGCAAAAGAGAAACAAAACATAACACATTACTCTGTTTAGATGCTGCTTAACTCCATGTTTATGTGGATGTTTTTCTAATGGTGTCCTACAAGCAGTCAGTTCTTTGCCTACATACATTTCAACAATTTATTGATGATTAACACCGTATACAAATTTAGAGAAAGAAAAAAAAATAACTATGAGACTTCAAAACCAAGCAGAAGTAATCAAGCTGTCTTTATTTCTGACCATAAATCATCATCAGAATGTGTATATGCTATTCACATTTCTTTGTTTTGACTTCAGTTTCTTGAAAGCAAAACAAAGTAACAAACTTTTGATCTCAGTGGTATGATGTATCCCAAAATCTCAGGTAAGTTGTTTTAAGAATGTGAGTTAATTCCTATCTTTAAAACCTTCCACGGCAGGCTTAAGCCAATGTATAACTCTGTTGACACAAATCCAGCCTGGTTACGTTCTTCTTTTTATAAAGAGAGGAATGAATTTATATTCAGATTATATGCTTAAATTTTATTTCAGTCATACCATTTAGCAAAAAAAATACACTGTAATAGGAATGAGCTAAAGCAATATTCCTAGTAGTGGAATAATTTCATAGCTAGATTAAATGAAGTTGAAGAGATCACCATTCTCATCTCTTAACAAACAAACACATTTCTGAGAGTGAAGACCCTATTACTGAAATATGGGAGTACAAAGAACACACAAGGCTCTATTATTCTGAAGAGGCCATCTTTTGGCCCCTACCATTATTTGGCTTACTGCTTAGATGACCTAGCTATATCTAAAGGTGTATTAAGTGCCAAAAGTCCATGTTTGGAGAAGACAGGTGCTTATGACTGGTAGCTAAGTTAAGAGGAATAGAGAGAAATAATATGTGCACCTCTTCTAAAGAGCACTCATTCAGAGAGGTATATAATACAGCTCAAGCTCACAGTCCAGCTGTGTCCTTTATAGCAAAACCCGTGTTTTTACCACCTAGCAGATCAAAACTCACAATACTGAATAGACATTGCAAATATCAAGTTCATCTGGCAATTAGGAAAATGTTCAGATTTATATCTGAGTCTGGCAAAGTACGGAGGGACACATATAACAAGGCATAAAATCTGTACCCTTGACTAATGGATAATAATTTGCTGTTTATGATGAAAAATACAAATTGCAGTAAATATTACTGTAATAATCTGGGAGAAGACCAAGTGAAGTCCTTGGTATTTTGTGGCTATTTGCGATTTTTACAGTCCATTTTTCCTACTGTTGTTATTTATGTTCTAGGTGTACTTGTAAGTCTTACCTACGAATGGGACTCCATTACACATACTTCAGAAATTATCAGGGCACTAAAAAAAAAATGTACCTAATTAATTATTATTTAAAACTTACATGGCTAGTCTAAGCTATTTCACCTAGGGTCCTTCCCTAACCAAGCCAGGCTCCATCAGATGCCTAAGCACCCCTTTCTGAGACAGGTGAGGTGATTTGTCAGTCTTAGAGATGGGTTGCCGAATCTATGTGTTAAGGGTGTGTGTGGGTGAGGAGAGGGCACACAAAGAAAGCCAGGTGGCAGTATGTGTTAAGGTTGTGTGTGGGTGGGGAGAGGGCACACAAAGAAAGCCAGGTGGCCTAGCACAGGGTAAAAAATATGACTGACAGAGAAGCATCTTAATTTTTTATATGCTCTACAGAAGATGATAGCCTGACCTCATGACTCGGGTGCAGATTACAGCTTCATCTTTGCCATCATTGCTGTGCTGTGCGCTGCATGCTACCTTCAGTATTTCAGTAATTGTTCTCTTTCCAAACCATTACTGGTACAAAATAGAAGGTAGGTCTTACACCGCATGCCACAAATACTGTGGTATCTCACAGCTTATAAAAACCAAAATGCAGTGATTCTTAAGACACAAACGCACAGTCTTGTTTTTGAACTGAATCACAAGAAAGATGACACTGACGATGTATTTATTTCTTTCTTAATCACCTATAATAACTCTGTGGTGATAAGGACAATACAAATACAAAATAAGGACTGTCATTCCTCCGTTCTGCAGCTGTTCAAAGTCCACATATTTAGAGAAATTTATTGCCTTCCAAAGCTAGTCTTTCCCAAATAATGAAATACTCTTCAACCACATCCCTTTTTATTTGTGGTGAAAGCTTTCAGTCTACTCTGTCAAATGCATTCTAAATGCTGTTTTAAAGACTGAAACTTTGAAGGCTTTGGTCTAAAAGTTTTGACTCACTGAAAACAACTTTTTGTGTGTGTGCACAGACATTTCTGACCTACGAAAGGCCTCTTAGCTCAGATTTCTAGTTTGAACGAAGTACAGCAAGTTACACAGGCTCCAAAATAGTTATCACCTAGAATATGGGACACCTTCAATCGCAGTGCAGACAGATACTGGGCTTGAGTTTAAGCTTTAGACTTGCTGGCAGATCACTTGACTATTAAAATAGTGGGGTTTTTTTTCAGAGATTCTTAGACAGTAAATTCCACACTATTTAAATAATTACACTCAATGTACTTGAGTGTAAGAGATCTGTATTCTCTATTTCAGTGGTTAGGGTGCTCAAATGGGCAGTAGAAAAGTGATACAGCAGGGATTTATGAACACAGAAATAAAAGAAACCTCCTGAATAATCAAATAAATGTTCTTAATACATTAATAGAATTTTTTTTTTCCATTTATTTTCCTGCCAACACCATCTAACAGTGGAAACATAATTTTGTCCTTGTCTCTGTCACACAAGTGTTTTTAAAAATCTTTTTTTGCAGCCTCCATCAGCTTTTCATTTTTTTGGCTAAGCATTTTACACATTTTTCAGAAGTCTCACAATGCTTTTTTATAATGACATTAATGTTTCCTTTTCTCTGTTGGATACACCTCTTATAGCCATTACGGCCATATTGCTTTGCGTTTATAGACACTTCATGACAGAAGAGTGCATACAGCTTTTATAAATTCCCATTTTATTGCAGAAATTTGTATTAGTCTTGTTCATGCTATTTCTGAATGTCTGTCATGATATCCTAATTTTCCTGAAGAAGTCTCCCAACTCTGTGCATCACTATCTGTTATTATCACCATCTTATTTTCTGCAGCAGAGCTGTTAATTCAGAGCTTAAGTTAGAAGTTTTTTAAGACATATACACGAGACACTCTAAGAATAGCCTCCTTTCAGCCTTACAGTTTGACTTTCAGCACAACCTCTTTTTTCTTTAGTAGCTCCTTACCCCTTACAATTCTGGAAATAATGTCAATTTTCTTCAGCTAACTAAAAGTTTCCAGGTAGAACCACTTTTTAATTTTTTTTTAAATTCTTTTTTTAATTGAAATGTAGATAGATTAAATCTATATTTTCCTTGACTAAAAAAAAATTACTTATTGGAAAAGATATCATCTAGTTTGCTATGATTTACCTTGATAATATAATGTGAAATTGCGTCACATTTTCCATTTACCTTCATATCTCTTCTTTTGTGTTGCAAATTTTGTTCAGTCTTGCATGCTATTAAAAGCCTAGCCCCACCATGCAACAATATCTTTATTACATTACTCTTCAAGCGTATTATACCATTAGAAACTTAACAAACTGATTTAAAACACTAAGAGGCTTGTACTAGATTTGAATTATTTTTTTTAATATATGTTTGTGGAATTAAAATAGAAATTTTGTGTGTGTGGGGTAGTTCATATTTTGCTTTTCCCATTGAGATGAAGTTCTTTTCTCTACACCTTACCTGGGCATTTTTCCTTTATATTCAACATAATGTGTGAAACTCTTACTGAGAAAGTATGCAGCTACATATAGACCTTTTTCCTTTTTTAAAAATTTTTTTAAATCTGTCTCATCATTTCAGAATGGCCTCATTTCTTCTTTCCTCATCCACCAGGTTCCCCATTCACACTCAAGTGTTCTGTCAATCAAATTATTCATTTTTTTTTTTCACATTGTATTTGAACTGAAAGTCTAGAAACATTTTAAGTCTGTCAGAATAAGCTAAGTTGGTTAGAAATTAAGTGCTTTGAGTTTCCTTCCATACAAGAGGCCTATCCTTGTTTCTTTTTCCCAGTAGTGGTTCTATAACCTGTGTGTTGCAGAGAACATGTTTTCTAAATGCTTGTAAGGAGTCTAGGTAACTGTAGTTTCTGTCGTCAATTATCATAAGTAATCATGATTATATGATGGAAAAGTTATGTGTGGAAAGCAGGGATGGAATGTGTTCTCTGTATTAAATATGAAGCACATAAATAAAGAATTTGAAGAACTTCAACTGGGAATTCACTCTTGACCTATGGAGTTAGTGTGCCAAGAAGAGTTTCCTTATTACTCTCAATCAGTACATAAGGCATTTGTTCACTTAACCACAGGAGGAAATGACACAAAAGATTAGATAACATTCATGTTAAAACCCTACCAGAAGACAGGTACTAACAAAGATATATTTTATATGACTCCATAGCAGACTGCATGTTCCATGCTAAATAATAGAAATCTGTCTTCACTGAGGCAAGGCAGTTGATCATTCAGAAGTGACAAAAAAAGAAAGAAAGTTCCAAAGAGACGACTGGTCCCCATTTTAAAATAAAAAGAAATTTTACATCTTGAGTGAAATCTACACTTTCAAGATATTTGCTGAATTATTTCAGCCGTGTTATACGTATGTTTGAGAGCTACATCTATAATGGGACCTTTTGCTAAAATCTTGAAACTGTCTGCACTATCGCTGCTCTTCATAGGAGCAACCAAAGGTTCTAAAATCTTGCGAAAGCCAAATCCCACTAAATTTGCTTTAATCAAGAAACGATCATCAGATCTTACATACAAGCAAAAGATGACTTGTGTAAAAAAATGGAACTGAACACTTGGCATTTGGCAGTGATAGTAAGATCATAACAGTAATCTTTTATCCACTAGGTAACTTATGCTATCTGTGTAACTAACAACATCTTTATAGCTTTTTTCTTATTTTTTTCTTACTTACCCGTATTAATTGAATAGCTGTTTTGTGTTTTGCTTTTTCTTTTTTTTTCTTTTTTTTTTTCTTTTTTTTGTTTTGTTAGCAATACACTGAAAAATATTTTTTTTTTTTACTTACCCATATTAATTGAATAGCTGTTTTGTGTTTTTCTTTTTCTTTTTTTTTTCTTTTTTTTTTCTTTTTTTTGTTTTGTTAGCAATACACTGAAAAACAAAATCTATGTGATGTTTTATCAGAGTTTTTCTTAGTTAACAATAAAAATTATCTACGGGCAGGTCGCAGACTTTTTCTCCCTAAAAATGGAAAAGCATGAACTGAAGGTGGTCCAACCTAAAACATTATGAGGTCAGACATGTCTCACACAACTACTGCAGTAACTGCTGTGTCCTTTTAAAATGATCTAATGCATGTTTCCATGCCTGAATTTTTCTTCTGTTCATTTCCCTGCACGGTGTTTTTGATGATGAGCCATATGAAGGAATCGTGGTGAGTTAAAAAAGTAAGGTTGCTCCTGTTACATGGAATGAAACAGGGATTTGATTAAAAAACAAAATTAACTGCAACACTTATAGGAATCTTTATTTTGCTCCTGTTACATGGAATGAAACAAGGATTTGATTAAAAAAACAATATTAACTGCAACACTTATAGGAATCTTTATGTTTTATGATAACATCTCCCTGTTTTATTGTCCAGTTTGATAAAGAATAGACAGCTGTTCAGCCAGTTAACTTGACTCTTGGTGTATTAAAAGCTAGCCACAGAACACAGGGACACAAATAATTGCTTTTACTCAGCTAGCTGTGCATAGGTAAAGGAAATGGTGAATACTAGAGGAAATAGCCCTTAGGTACAGTCATGGAAAATTTCAATACGATTTGTTACATGATGTAGAACTGTGCTTTGGAAACATCCACAGAGGACAGCGTTTTATAATCATGTCTTCTAGATGTGAGAGACAGGATTGATACTTGATGAAAATTGTGGTCTCCTTGCACTTAAGCAGGCACTGATTATTTCCTCCTGTATTTTTTATACAGTAATTCGTTTGTGTGAAAAGTGGGTAAAAATAAAAATGCCTTGAAGTGAAAACTGCAGTTTTCACAACTATCTTGAATCAGTGAAACTAACTATACAAGAAGGAAGCAATGCAGATTAAAGGCCAGTCTGTGTCAGGATATTTTCAGCTTTTTTTTTTTTTTTCTGGTAGCATAGAGCATTATGTTTGGTTTTCATTACATTTTGTTTTCTTTTGTGTTCACTGGGAAATGCACTTTACCTTGTTTGCTTTGTAGAAAATGTTTGATTAATCTTCTCATAGTTCTCTGTTTCTCTTCACTGATGGAGCTCCCTTCTTTGGTTCATTTATCACCAATAGGTTCTCCTGGCTATTAATCAACGACTATTCAACCTAGTGGGGAAAGCTCCTTGCCAGTGTATCTTCAAAACATACATTCAGTAAAGTCCTGTATCCATTACATTTCTTATATCTACCATGATATATGTGTAGATATATTTTACCAGTAATTGAAAGTAGTAAGGCAAATACAATAATATACACCTTTAGCCCTTCCAGTACAGATTTGTCTTAACATGACTAACATTGTTGACAGTATCTATACTTATTATGTGAATAAATATCAATCGTAATGGGTGCATTCCTATGTACATGTTAAAAATAAATTGTGTGTATATATATTTATTTGTATACAGATAAATTAAAAAAAAACATAAATAATAAATCAAAGTATTTGGAACTTCTCTTGTTTGGCAGCTGCTTTACATAATGCACATTTTTTTTTTTCCCAGGATATGTATTTACTTGATTATCAGAGAAACTGAAATGTAGGTAAACAATACACTACGTGTTTTGAAAACTAAGCTATTCACAGCAGCAGAATAATTTACCAAGCCATTGTAGGTCTAGCAAAAGGCGTGTTCATTAACAGATCCGACAACAGAGAATTTACAAGAAAATATGCAATGTATATACATAACTATTTATCCAATGCACTTGTAGAATGAAGGGTTAAATATCAGAAAATCCATTTACTTGCAATTAAAAACTGGAAAAGCACTAAAAAGACTAAAGTACAAAAATTAGAAAATGAAAGTTACATCATTTTTAGACAAACATTAGCCCACTGACTTAGTATGGAGTAACTCTTCACTAACATTGAAGTTAATAAGATTACTCTCCAGTGCTTTGTCTTTAGCTTCTGACCATGCTGTCTTGAAATAACATAGAACTGATAGACAACCTCAGAGCCAGCTTTGGGTAGGCACATTTGGCTGTGCATATTAAATCCTTGTTCATGTTAATACACATATTTAATCTCTTTCAGAATATAGAAACATTTACAATATAAATCTATAGATAATATATATTAGATATCTAATCTATATTAGATTAACATAATCTAGTTTGTGTTTCCCTGGGCATTACCTTTGCTTAGATATTAATAGTTTTAAAATAGCAAAAACATTACTCTATGACAAAAACCACAAGGAAATAGACACAAGTCTTGATTGTCTGTGCAAACACTAATCTCACATTCAGTTTTTACATTTGAATTGAGCAGTGGAGGTTTGCTTTTGAATCTAAATGCTATTGATATCAGCATGCACTTATCAGCTCAGGATAAAGAAGTTGTCTCTGCTCCCATGCTCTTACAATTTGCAAAGAAGTTGTTTCAAATGTTATTTTTTCTAGTAAAGAGACAGCTCATTAGATCTCATTACTAGTCAGCAGCTGTCACAGAGCATGGATTTCAAACTTCTGGCAATACAGCTCTTCACAAAAGCTTTCTCTAAAAATGGGGAAACAATTTATTTTGTCATTAACCTCAAATGGCTGCTTTTACACCTTTTGCTCTGCTGAAGAGCATTGCAAAATTCAGTAGTTTAAACTTGTTTTATGGCATTTGTTCTCTTTAAACTATTAAATGAAGTGAAAAGCAAGATATTTCATCACCAAATTCTGTCACAAGAAAAAAAGAAGGAAAATATATTATTCTTCTCACAGGCTGTTTGCAAGGAAAGAGGATTCCAGGGATTTCACTGCTTCAATCAAACCGAGAAGTGAATTTGAGATAGTGGTTGACCAGGCAACTCCCATCAGTATCACCAGAAACTGCAAGGTTAGTGTGTTATATTGAGGAAAAAAGATGTGCATGTAACTTCAGAGTTAATAATGTTAATTTAAAATTTGTGAACAAGTGTATTCTAAAGGTCTTACTTCTGAAAAGGATTTTGCAGCCCTTACATTAAAATTAGAACAAATAGGATTGTTATTTGCAGAGCTAGAAACAATAAATGATCTTGTTATTTGAACATTTCTTTCATCTTTTAGAAAATATGAAGTAAGGAATTGTACACAGTGTTGCAGGTCCGGGTGTTAAAAAACACAGAAACTGTCCACCAAGTGCTGTCATGTCAAGCATTTTGCATCCTTAAGCAGAAACATCAGTAACCAGCATTTTCCAGTTGATGATGTCCTTGTTAAAACCTGAAGGCCTAAGGGTGCTTACAGCAGACAATAGCTTCAATAACAAAATAATTAAAAAAAAATTGCAACTTCTCATGTAGTTTAATTTAGACATTTTCTGAAAAAGAAGAAATAGAAAAGGTCTTATTTATAACATAGCTTGTGACTGTGATGACACTTTTCTACATTCTTGTTTGGTCATTAACATCATAGTCTGTGCTTTTTCTCTTTTTTTTTTTCTTACTAAACATTGTACAGTGCTGTTTTCTTTCTTGTTTCCATTTGAGATAAAGCATGTAGGTGTGCCAAATTAGTATACTTCACAGGAGAAAGTTGATCGGTTCTTTTGTTGGTTATTTTGACTTTTTAACAGATGTTTTCTGCTTTACCATCTGCCACTTGCGGAATATTTACAGCATGCAACTAAATAATTTTATTAAATATTTTATACAAAGTACATATCCCAATAACCATTATATATGACTGCCAAAACTCAGGATAAAAGAAAACAGTATGGAACATTAAAGCAAGGTGGGTTATAAAAACCATTTTTCTTTTGGAGTCTGAATAAGCAGATTTGGATATTTTATGGACAAGAGTGCTACCTGCTTTCACAACTGAAACTTGCCCTTGGGTTGTAAAAAAAAAAAAAAATAAAAAAGTAAAAGAATGTTTTGTGGAATTAATTTACCTGAACAGCTCATTTGGTAAATTAATCAAAAACATGACTCAAGTAAAATAAGTATGAAAGCGATCATAATCGGTTCTTAATACTTGGGATGCGAGCATTAACCTAACAATGCCAACTGCCAGGATGATACATCCCTAAGTAAGCTTTTGTACAGGAATATCTATGTTTCATCTCTCTGTCTGCATAATAATTAGGGCATGCGACAGATCCTGTACCACCCATGCACACTTGGGGCCTTTGGTGTCACACCCACGTGGCAGATTTCCAGTCAGCTGCCAGTGATGGGCCTTACAGTTAGAATGAGTTGCAGCCACCCAAGGAGGTACACAGGCTTTCGGAGCTGTCCCTGGAGAAGCCAAGCACTGAAGAATGAAACAATAGAATCATAGAACTGTAGAATAGATTAGGTTGGAAGGGACATTTAAGGGTCATCTAGTCCATCCCCCCTCCAATGAGCAGGGAAATCTTCAGCTAGATCAGGTTGCTCAGAGCCCTGTCCAACCTGACCTTGAATGTTTCCAGGGATGGGGCATCTACCACCTCTCTGGGCAAGCTGTCCCAGTGTTTCACCACCCTCATAGCAAAAAATTTCTTCCTTATATCTAGTTCAAATCTACCCTCTTTTAGTTTAAAACCATTACCCCTTGTCCTATCACAACAGGTCCTGCTAAACAGTTTGTCCATGAAATGCTGACGTGTTGCTTGGGGAGTCATCAGAGTGGAATTCTTCATACACAGCTTTATGGAGTTAAAAATGGTTTTGCAAATTTCTGCTTGTCACTGTAGGCTCTGTAAGTCAAAGAAAAGAGACAGGCAATGCCAAAAAGTGATTCAGCTCCCTTGCTGGTGACTCCCAGTACACCAATAAAGTTAGATAAGACTCTGCCTCTATACACCAGCTTGCTTACAGTGAGGCTACTGGAGGACAGGAATATATCCAAGCTGTCTTATTTTCTGTATTTTAAAGAAGCTGATGACTCACGTTAGTTTATATGAGGATCTTGGTCCTATGGTAGGTGTTAGGAATGCTCTGAGTGCATTGGCCAAAGGATTTAGGGAGAGGGACATCTAGATGCTGAATCCTTGCCAAGCTAAATAGGACAACTTGTAACCATGGATCTAACAAGTCTAAGCTGTAAACTGAGCTATGCAGAACGTATTGACCTCTGCCAATATGCAGTTATAGCACTTTTAGGAACTCTAAAGGTGAAAATAATGACATCTGCAGAGTACAAGTGCTTCCACAATGAGGTGGCCTTGAGATCACAACTTAGAACTTAGGCCTGTAAGGCCTTTCTGATACCTGGATTTATGTGATATGCCAAAGATCACAAAGGCAATCCATGTCAGAGAAAAGATTTGACCCAAGGCCTCAACTCCTGAGCTAATATTTTAAATACTCTGCAAATCAGTCTTTCGTTTTGACAGTTCACTATGTGAAATGTAATTTGTTTCTAAGCAAAACATGTTCCAGATGGTTTGCATCTGTATCCACACTTGAGAAAGAATTATGAATATACTTGTTTGGCTTCCATGTTAGAATTAAATGATGAAATACTTGCCATTTATGAATGTCTGGACCTAATATTTATATACAGCTTTCACCTTCTAGAGTGAGATTCATACCTATTATTACCCCAACTGCCCTTGATAGAAATTAAGTTGCATAGGTGTGGACACAAAAGACTTTTTATTTGTAACAAAGATGTCTAAAAACAAATTTCTCCTACTAATATTCTAAGCAAGCTGCTGCTGAACTTTTCAAAATGTGGGAATGTTTTCAAATTTGTGTGAATAAGCTCAAAACATGGAACCAAAAATACGGGGGAATATTAATGAAGGGGAAAAACAGATTTTTAACATTTTCTGCAAAATATGTGGTGTACCCCTAACTAAAATGGTTCAACTAGCTTCAGCAGACCATATTTTTATACCTAACTCCTCCAAGAACTTCCCATGATTTTTCACGCCATAGTCATGAATCGTGTAGCTACATTAGAACTCACCTAGGAACTAGCTTGCAGTATGCTGGACTGATAAAGATTTCCCTTCAAAATTCAAACTAAAGTTCAATTTAACAGGAAAATAACAATAATGGAATTTTTAATTAAATAAGCTAATTTAACATGTTTAGGTGATTTCAATTTTAATATTAATGTGTTAATTATATGAAGGTGTGATAATATTAGTTATTGTTTTGTGTGCTAATTCCGTCTTGTTTTGGGGGTTTTTTAAAATATCATTCAACAGCTTACATAGTGTAAGTAAAGGGTATCTTTCTTTGCTTTATCACAATTTGTGATTTCTTCATAGAGATTGTATGGTTTGTGAACCCCTTTTCAAAATGTTAATCAAAGATCTCCAATAAGATTTCTGATAGGAGGAAACCACTAGTCTTTACTTTGAAGCAGAGAAAACTGAGAATGGCCATGAAATCTTGGGAGGCAGGGGAATAGGAATGCCATTTTTGCAATAACTAGGTCTATTTAACCATAGTGAAAGGCAGCAAATTTCAGACTGATAACAGAAAATAATGATTTTCTAAAAAAAATTACCAGAAATTCATTACAACAAAATCTAATTAGGTGAATTAAAAAAAAAAAAAAAAAAGTAAAATTGGGTCAGTGAAATACACAGTATTGTCTCAGGAAATAAATCCAGCCAAACAAAGAAACAAAAATGAAACCCCTATTATATATTAAAAAAAATAAATCCATATTTCATAAGGTATGTTTATAAAACAGAAGTTAAAATAGCTAATAAGACAGACTTTGTTTTCCTCTGAAGCAACTTTATCTAAAAATCATTTGTGCTTCTACTTCTGTTCATCCAGTAGGCAAATTGCTTCACAAAATAAGTAAATAAAAATCCTTATTATTCATTTTATTGTTCAATTAGACACTAGCCCGCTTAGGACAAGGCAACCACTATTACAGTGATTGCACTGTCCTGGTTGTGATTGAAATCCCTCACTGTTATGGCATGCAGCAGTAGTGACACCTGTGTCCTATCATTGGCGAGTGAAACTGTTAAAGAAGAGCTTATGCATCACAAAGCTCTTCCCTGGCTGTTTGTAGAGGTAAATTTTGTTTTTTAAATGTAGAATAGCTGTGAGCTATATAACTAAAGTCTTGTGTGTAGCAGGTGATGCAGTAAATTAGCAATATATGAGAACTAAAAATTGCCGAAACTTTCAGAACAGTAGATGAGTTCCTTAAAATAAATTGCTTTCTATGCCCTTACTAAAGATAAAGCAATTGTGATTTATACTAAGTATATAGCAAATAACATTAAATGCTTGATTTATTTTTCAAGCTATTTCAGAAGAAGACACTAGACATGAGTTTATCATAGTGTTCTTGCTACAAAATTTCTCCACTTTGGATGAGTTCTCAATGTGCTGGGACAGGTGCATATTTTCTTATTCTGTGTAATACATTTACCATTAATGATGGTAAGCTACTCTTGTGTATTCTGATAATTGCTCAGGGTTTGGCAAAATACTAGCTTGGCTATGGGATTGAAGTTATTTGACTATAGAAAGTAGCAATACATCTACAATTTTCACACTGCTGTTCATGTGATTTTATATGAAGCTCTAGCTGCCTCAATGGGGAAATAAGGGCTGTAATTCATTTTAGGGAGAAAAACCGTCAGACACAGCTCTAGTTGTCGATGGGTGTGCTTTGCAAGAGAGTCTTCTGCTGCATCTCATTCTCTTCGTCTCTCTTCCCAGAAATCTCATACAAACTGTTTATTAGCACGTCCTGTTTTGGTGTTTGGTTTTGTGATGGTATTGTTTTCTTTTTTTTCTGTCAAATAGTCCAGAATCCATTGGAGTCTTGGAGATATCTATGGCACATCCTTCATATAGTAAGCTGACATTTTAAATTGTTTTCTGTCTTGTGTGTTTTTTCTCTTAAATTAACCAGAGTAAAGTTTGGCTCATTTCTTTGTTTGTAGGCAAGTCTTCTGGTCCCAGAAGCAGGTAGAGGGCACAAAAAGAAAAAAAAAAAGTCATAGTAATAGTAATCATATGGCATCAGCTGAAAAGATAGACATTATAATTTTTTAAAGCAAAGAATCAAATAATCTTCTGTCACTGTATCCCCCATCTCAAAAAAAAAAAAAAAAAAAAAAAAGAAAAAAAGAAAAAAAAAAAAAAGAAAAATCCCAGAGAGAAACAACCAGGGAGTGGACTGGGTAAGTTTTTTGAAAAATGTGGGTTTTGGGGAGAAGCTGTATTTTCTGTAATGTTCTTTATCTCCACCTTTCTTGGAAATCTCTGTTTTAGAATAAAGTAACTAAGGCACGATAATGTGACCTTATTGTCTAAGGTTGAAAGTGCTGCTGAGCGGGAAATTGAAGCTTAAATCCTTCTCTAAGACCCCTCATTGACCAAAACCTGCAGAATCCAGGATTAACCTGTGTGCTCTCTTTGTTTGTGGGGTGGAAGAAGGTGTTGGGGGCTACACTTAAGTATCAGTTTCAGCTTCCCTAAAATTCATTAAAAAAAAGATGTCTTAACAATGTGTTTTTAAGAGTACAGCTGGTTAACTGCATTCTGTACTGCAAAATATATCTTTCGGACCAACTGGTAATGTTAGTTGCAAAATCCCCTCCTACTGGACTTCACACATAAAAAATTGTATCAATACATTGAAGACATTCTTGTACCCTAACAGTATACGATATTAAAGTTCCAAGTGTTTACTTAGTCTTAAACTTACAAGTCTCCAGTTTCCTAAAGACTATTTCAGATGAAAAATATTCTGCAGTGTGTTTTATTTGTTACCTCTTTCTGAAGTTAAGTGTTTCTGGATAAGCAAGAAGACGGCAAAGCTGCCTTCTAATCCCAACGCCAAATTAGGTGGTCAGCAATTTGAATATGCGTCTTCCATTTCCTAAACAAGTCTTCTAAGCAATTTACTGCTACATTCTGCCTTAGTTACCTTTTTGTGAAAGTATGCCCACTAGTCTAGGGCCAACTGTATGCGTAAGCATCAGTCTGTGTGGTCAGCTGGGGCTTCCTCCTGGGCTTTAAAATGTAAGACTCATTAGTAAGACACAGGTAGATATCAGATGCTCAGCAGAAGAAAAGTAGGCACCTATTAGACCTACTCATGGAAACTTTATCTCAATGGGATTTTTAACACTTGCAGTGCTAGGATAGAAGCTAGTGATGACTTTGCACTGGTAATGGTATTTGATAGTTCAAGACAGGTGCTTGAACAGTCACATGTGTCCAATATTTCCTTGTGAAACCCCACATAAGGATTTTTTCAAAAACCAAACTGAATTCTTATTCTATTTCTGAAGGAAAAGTAGAGAACTAGAATGGAATTTCAGGTTCAGAAATTAGGGTGCTGTGTCTCTAGTAGTTTGGGGTTTTGTCACAGACCTATTCAAATTACCTGGTCAGTAGAGGGAAAGATTAAACCTTTTTATTTTAAAATGTTTTGGTTTGCTTCCTCCAACTTTATATCCACTCTCAAAACCTCAATTTTTCGACCCTCTACTTTACCTGGTTATTAGTGGAAGTGCAGATTTATCAAAAAGGGAGCAACTATTTATTAGGATGAATAAATATGACAAATATCATGCTGTTGCATAATGAAACCAGATTCTTGAATGAGCATTGTAAAAAAATATTTTCTAGATTAAGATTTCAAATAAGGAGTTCAAATAAAAACTGACTAACCTTGACAAGGTCATACAGAAGGCAGGAACCCAGCTGTTACCAGTAAAATGTCTGGCTCTTTGGTTTCCAGGCAAACTGATGGAATTAAGATTTAAAGTCAGTTTAGCTCCACTGCTTTCAGTGGAATTACAATGAGTGTCACCATGGGGAACTTCACATGACCAAAGACTTGGTGTATTCCCTTTCTCTGTTCCGGTTCCTCTTTTAGTTAGTGGATCTTTAACCTATGAAGTCCTTTGTTGCAAGATAAATATGTGATATTAACCAGTGGGATTTGCATGAGAGAGGTGTATTACATGATTTGTTTATGCAAATAACACAAGAAGTCAACACTCCAAGGGCAAACAGTAAGTGATGTTTGATTGGAGCTATTAAGACAGATGTGAAATGCTGTTTAATAGAATAATGCCATGTGAATTTTATCACTGGGTTAATCTAAAAGGTTAACATATAATTTAAACAGAAAGAATGAACAAGTAGTATTTCTATTTACTGTTTATGTATAGGAACTATATTTCTACTCATAATTTTTTATATTTAAAAACAAAATTATAAATAATTGTCCATTATCATTTGAGAATGACCAGGTATCTAACGTGTGTGTTCAGAGAATCATTCCATGATAGTAAATTATTATTACTAAAGGATAAAGAAAATAAATGTATTTTTACTTGAATAATTAATTACTTCTGTGATTTATTACAGAAATATGGATGCCAGCAAAGCCAGAATGTATTAATCCACTGACTAATAAACATAGTCTTGAGGAAAAAGCCTGATCTTCTTGAAATGTGCCAAACAACTTTTCCTGTCTTCTTCAGCTGGGACAGCAGGGAAGATTTACCTCTTCAGTCTCCTCATTTCTTTTGAGGTCTTTTCTTCCGCTGGACCTCTGAACAGATATTTCTTATGCGTTTTCTATATGCATCACTGTATTCAGTCAGACAAAGTTTAGAGAACCAGAATAATTTAAATCCTGTTTAAATGTCATCATAAATAAGAACTTACATAATGTACAAGGCTTTTGCTTGAGGCTTTGATGCAAGAATTAACTTCTTTCTTGTTCGATTCATTAATTATCTAGTCTAGGAGCAGAAATTCCAGTTTAGGTGACCAATCACACACCAGCTTAATTACAAGAAATAATATTCTGGTATTTGTAGTGACATAGAGAGATATATACATGTAATTCCAGGAGAGCAGAAAATTACTCATTTCCTGCTCCTCACTTTTTCTATAGCTTTAACACCCATTCGTCTAGCAAAGCTCATTCATTCCTTTGCACTAGCTCAGATACAATGGTCAATAAGGTTCGTGGCTGTGTTTAAGATAATTCTATCAATTTGTTTGATTTCAACATGTAAGATAATGTTAGCTATACAAAAGCTGCTTCTTTCTCTGACACACGCTTACACACACACAGAGCACCGTCCCTCCCTTTGCCTCATCCTGCTAGTGTGTAGGACTATTGCTCTTCTACTGTAGAATAGCAGCAACAGAGAAAATGGTATCATGTGTCTCTGCTCTTAGAAATTATTTAACCAAGATAAAGTCTTTGAAGAAACAGAGGTGTCGAAATATTAACCATTAACATTGCATTGTTTCTTTCCTCAGTTTCAGGTGTTCCAGTTAGGATCACTACCAGCTTAACTAAAATGTTTCTACCATTAGCTCCTGTGCTTGTCATTCTCAAAATAAGTACTTTATGTCTGCATCTCAGTGTCCTCAACCAACTGTTCGGCATACTCCCCCTCCACCATGGGGACAGCATACTCCACCAACAAGACTATACGCTAGTGAACTGAGATGACGTCTGAAACATGGTCTGACTTTACAAGTCCTCTCTGCCTACTGCTGTAAACTTCCCATAGGTAGATAATAGTCTTGCCTGCAATGCACACATTCTCTCTTCCCTTGACTCCATTAGTCTTGTCTTGGTCTCTAATAACTTTATAATACTCTGCAGCTCAAAGTCTCATACCTGCTTCAAACAGTATTTCATTATAATTCCAAAATATTCCCACATTATTCTCTTTGGTAGCCACTTAAGTTCTTTCATTTAGGATTCTGTAGAAGTAATCTGTAGAGTTTAATTACACATTGTGATAAAGTTTCCCTTTTATTTTATCAAGCAGCCTGTATTTCTTGTTATCATAGTATGTTACAGGGATGACAGCAGTTTTAAATCTAAATTCTCTAGAACATTCACTGTTGTACATATTTCGTGTTTTTATTTGTCTGTGAAGAAAACAATTGTAGTTCATTCTGTCTTGGTTCTTCCCTTCCCATCTCTGGAATAGTTTAGTATTCTCCTTGTGCTAACAAACTTTTAGTTTATACCTGAAAAGGTGTACCAAGAAGTACCAACATGGTATATTGGAACAGATTACATCTCAGATGTCTGTATGTGACAGTGTGAGATTTGTTGCATAATTCTCCAGTCTCAATGCTTATGCAACTTTGCATCTTTGTTTTTTAAGACACACTTATGCACTAAATGAATTTCCATTGAGGTCTCTGAAGAGACACTAAATTTGAAAAAACCTCTGCCTAAGGTTCATACAGAAACTTGACAGTTTCTGTTCAATAAAGACCTGAAGCTGCAATTTTAGATGGTTTAATTTACACTTCATGGCATCTTATTAGGAATCAAAATATTTCAGGTACATATTGCTAATATTTTTAACTTTTTTTCATCATGATACATGTTTTGTGAAGCCTTCCACATTGTGCATGTATTTTTTAATCTTTCTTTTGTGTTGTTTTAGTTATATTCATTATTTCTGTCATTCTTCAGAACCTCACATATGCAACCTTTGAAGGCACAGTGAATAGAATAAAATTAGAGAATCATAGAATGGTTTGGATTGGAAGGGACCTTAAAGATCATCCAGTTCCAACCCCCCTGCCATGGGCAGGGACACCTCCCACTAGCCCAGGTTGCTCAAAGCCTCATCCAGCCTGGCCTTGAACCCCTCCAGGGATGAGGCATCCACAGCTTCTCTGGGCAACCTGGGCCACTGCCTCACCACCCTCACAGTGAAAATTTTTTTCCTAATATCTCATCTAAATCTACCCTCTTTTGGCTTAAACCTGTTACCCCTCGTCCTGTCACTGCATTCCCTGACACAGTGTCCCTCCCCATCTCTCCTGTAGGCCCTGCTTAAGTACTGGAAGGCTGCAATAATGTCTCCCAAGAGCCTTCATTTCTCCAAGGTGAACAACCCCAACTCTCTCAGCTTGTCTTCACAGAAAAGATGCTCCAGCCCTCTGATCATCTTCGTGGCTCTCCTCTGGACTCACTCCAACAGGTCCATGTCTTCCCTGTGCAGCGGACTCCAGAGCTGGACACAGTACTGCAGGTGGGATCTCATGAGAGTGGAGTACAGGGGGAGAATCACCTCCCTTGTCCGGGTGACCACGTTTCTTTGATGCAGCCCAGGATTAGCTTTCTGGGCTCCAGGTGCACATTGCTGGCTCATGTCTAGTTTTTCATCTATCAGTGTCTCCAAGTCCTGTTCTCAATCCATTCATCACCCAGTCTGTACTGATACTGGTACCGACTGTACAAGAGCTTTCTCTTTTCTCCTGCTGGATTGTTGGCGTGTGTTCAAGCTGTGGTGTAAATAAAAAACGTTTCAAAGCTTAGCTTTGGCTTCTTATATCATAATGGATTCCCTTAATTTTATCATTATTTGGCACTGTTGCAAACCTCTTTCTAATGGGAAGCTCAATGATTTGCCTACTAAGTCTGATGAAAATACCAACGTAAGTTAAAAAAACAGTTCAACTTTTGTTCCAGCAAACAACCATATGAAACTCCATGTGTGTGAGAAGATGCTCATTTTGATGAGAATGTATCTTACAGTTTCAGATTTAAAATAAATATACTTCCAAAAAAAGAAAGAATAGTGGATTCCTAATGGCTTAAGTGGACAGATTATTCCCTCTTTAGTAAATGTTGCCAGAAAGTAAGTCTAGCAAAATTGCAATGCCAGCTGACCCTAAACCTTACAGGTCCTAATGAACTGCAAGATATGTCTTATTTCTGGCATGTGTTTCACTTAGAACATTGTGAGTTAGAAGGCATTTATCTGACTATGACAGTAACTGAGCATTCTGGGGAAGCAAAATCAGCTTTTTTTGTTATTTCTTTCCAAATGATAAGTGCAAGAATAACCCTATGTGTAGGAGGAACTGAGCTTTCCAACTTGACAGGATTTGAATCTTATTATCTCAGGAAAACAAACACAGGAGTTAACACTTAGGATTCTTCAGCTGACTACCAAAAAATGAGACAATTGTACAGACAGAAGTTGCTAATGAAAATTGTCTTCCTATTTTAAGATTATTTTTCCACATGCTGCTCATGTGTAATGCACTCCTGCATGTTTCTGTTTTACAGAAATGTAAATAAGAACTAGCTATAATTATTTTTTTCTCAGCCTTTACATTTGCTACTAAAATGTCTTCAACTGAAACAAAAATCTAAAATATTGCAAATACAATTACGTATTTTGATAGTCCACATTGATTTCATCTTTACCAAATACTATGGTGCAGAGAGTCCTAGTTTTCTCAACTAGTGATAGCAGCTACCTCTCTCTTTTTTTTTTTTTTTTTTTTTCTTGAAAAATGAAGAAACTCCACTCATTAAATTTCAACTTCCAGGAATCTCACATGTGGTAGGTATGCCCATTCTTAGTTTTTCTCCAAAATATTTTTTTAATAGAAGGAAAATATATTTACATTCTATTTGGTTAAATATTTTTCTGCATTCTGAGAGATAATAAAATGTATCAGATGCTATCTTAATGAGAATTGTAACTCAAATCACGGACATCTTAATTTTCTTAGTAGCAATTTGTCTAATCACAGTAAATCCTGACTGATCTGGGTTTTCTCTTTGAAATTTTTATTTCCTAAAATTGTTAAAATACCTAATAAAACAAAACAAAATAATTTTTTAAAAAATAGACAAGGCCTTATATGATCTCACTGCTGTTAGTTTCTTTTAAGATTTGAAATAACATATCTGCCTTCTTCACTTATTATTTGTTATTATGACTTTCTCTCTCTCTCTTTATGATAGAATGCATATACATACAGAAATAATGTATTTAGCTACTAAAATCACTACCTTTTCTCTATCCCCTTGTCAATTTATTGTAATTGTTGTTGTTATTTTTCTTCCAGTTCTTTTTTTTTTTTTCATATGAGTGGCTGAACTGAAAAATAAATTATTCACAAAGCTTGAGTCCAGGTAGATTAGATGTACTTCATTTCCCTTGTCTAAAAACTCACATATCAAAAAAGATATCAAATTAATCAGGCATGAACTACCTTTGTTAAATGTGTGTTGTTTTTCATTCCATTTTCCAGGTTCTTCCATTTCTTTGATTATATATTCCTTTAAAAGTTTGTCCAGAGCTTTCAGTACCATTGATTCATATGGCAATGAGTCTACATTTATCCAGATTGCTATTTTGTTTCCTCTTAAAAGCAGACATTGTATTTTCCTATCTCAGCTATATGATACCACCTTCACTGGCTTCCTAATGACAAATTGGCAATTTCATGTATAGCTATACAGCATGTTCCAGCATACTATGATAGAGAGTACTAGTTTCTTTGACTGAGATCTTTTATTTTTAGCCACCTCAGATTTTTATTTTTTTTGGTCATAATCTTTCTTTGTGATGTTTTGGTTACCTTCTTCCCCACTAACCGCATAGTCTTTGCTCTCATCCTTAATATCTCTACCCTGGAGCAAAACAAGTTGACTATTCACTTAGTTTTGAGACTGTTCATGAATTATTTTTTAGTGTCAGTGCTTTCTTACTACATTAGACATCACTAAACAGAATTCACTGATTTGTAAGGAAGAGCTTACTTAATATTCTAATTAATAATTCTGGCTAAAAAATTAGGACCAGGCTAGTAAAGATAGAGTAAATATGGGAGATATGATCAGTATTAAAAAAGAATCTAATACCATATGTGAGACCTGTAATGAGAGAAACAGAACAGAACAGAATGGAATATTTTCAGTTTAAAAGAATGTACAATGATTATCTAGTCCAACTGCCTGACCACTTCAGGGCTGACCAAAAGTTAAAGCATATTATTAAGGGCATTCTTCAAGTACCCCTTAGATACTGGCAGGTATAGGAGAATTTGGGTGAATTGCTAGTGAAAATTTGCAGTGCCAGGCCTACTGCTTAAAGAGAGTAATTTCAGTGACTGCAAGCTCATCAGAGGGAAACAACTCAGCACAAGGACACAGGTTTACAAAACAACTGAGGATGAAAGAGAAAAACTAGTGCGTTAAGGTTACAGAAAGGCAAGTGTGACTCAAGGTTATGTTAAAAGAGACAGGAAGCAATCATTGTTCAAGGAAATTATGACAATCACTTTGAAATACTGTGTATGATGCTAGTTATCACGAAAGATTAACACAGTTTGGAGCAGATAAAAGAAGCCAGTTTATTTAGTCTGGAAAACACCTAGTTATGATTTTTTTCTGTGAATACAACATGGGTGTTTTCTAGAAGACAGATGGGAGAAGAGGCAAATAATCCAGAACATGTGATAGCAGGACAAGTTGAGTAGACTGGGCATGAATTATGATAAATTTACTAACTTTCAGAGTGACCTTCTGAAGCAATTACTGTAAGAAATGTTAAGGCAACCATCTGATGAAACTAGAGTTAAATATCTGACCAAATGTAGACTAATACCAATATATAAGTAAGAGCAAATCATCCTATGCCACTTCTGCTGGAGGAGGTACACGTCTCAACATATGATCTAACTCATCCCAAAGAAGATCAAGTAAGGCAGATGGAAGTGTGTATTTATTTCTTCCCATCAACTATACGGGAATGTAAAGCAACTAGCACGTCCCTATCTTAAGTGGAATGAAATCAACTCCAGGTGACTGTACTTGGCTCTTTAGTTGCAAAATTCCTACACACCACAAAATTTGTCATTTACTCAAGATGCATAGTATTCACTGGGAATCCTACTACAAGTTGTTTTGTTCATATTCTTATTCTCATTCTTATTCTTATTCTAATAGACAATACTCTAAATGGGTAAAAGGGAAGCTGATTGACACATATCAAAAGTTCTTTTTCTTTCTTCTTGTTTGCTTAGGTAAAAGAATAGCAAATCATCTTGTATCTTTATTTGATGTTTTCATTCCATGTCTAGATTTATGCCACACACTTAATATTATAATTGGTGGAGATATGTAGATATTTACATTGAAAATATACCATTGATTTTCATTTCTGTCTGCATTCAGAAAGGCACTTACTTTATGGAAATAAAATTACTTTCAGAACTGCAGCTCAAACATTCAGAACTGAAGTAGGAGAGAAGTAGAAATGGATTTGGGGTTAGCACTGACATTAAATTTCAGTGAAAATGTTGTTTAGTTCTTTCCCCATAGTTGTTGCTTGTTACATCCATAAAAGAAGTGGAAGTCTGTGGTATTCTTGGTATTTAATACTGTGCACAACAACTTCATAGAAATAAACCCTGGTTTTATCTTCCAGTTTTTGTTGATACTGTTAGTAACTGGCTTAAGTACTCCCTCCTGGTGCTACCTTTCTGGTTGAACTGTATTGATTTGCAGTCCCTTTACATGTGTAGCCCAGTTTTAGTTAGATACTCACATGATACTATTTGTTGTTCTGTGTCGACAAAGTTTATTAAAAATACATGTGCAACTAGACTAGAGCTGCCCATACACCATCTGTCTTAAAACAGAAGAGGGACTAAAAGTGTTATTAAAAATGCTTAATTTCAGGAGCTATTTTGTAGCTTTCCTAAAATTATGCCAGCATCCAGAAATATTGACATTTTTGAAAGATTTTTTTCTTGTATGTAATTTTACTTTAAATTAATTTCCCACACTTTCAAATTTAAGGCAAAATTTGCATCATAACCTCCTCTGTTTCTTAGTACCCATTCTTATTTACACAAATATTTATTTACTCCATTTCGGTGATAGACGAGAGTTCTGAAGTGCAAGAGAATTGCCTTTTAACATTCTGAAAGTGGTAGATGAAAAGGAGTCTGGATCTTAGTGGTCATTTTCCATATGTTTTACGGTTCCTGACAAGGGCACTCAGTATTGCCTTTTCAGTAACTTTGAAGCTCCTTTTACTCATCAATATGTTTACATGAGAGATTAAAAGCTGGAGTTAAGGAGTTGTAAACCACTTCAGATAACACATGATCTCAGTTCTTGTTTGCCTTTTGTTTCTGCTTTAAAAAAACAACTTGGATTTTTTTTTTTCCTTTTTTAACACTGATATTTTAGTTTAGTAGAGTAAAACTATCTCCTTTGAAGTTACTGATTGTGCATTATGATTAGTTTACTAGAAAAATTTAAAGTGTGTTACTTCTAATATCAATTTCAGATTATTTTTTGTAAGACCTGTATGCATATTCTAATACTTCATTATGCTGTTTATGACATGCAATTGACAGAATGATAGATAGATTTATTACTTGGTGCTCCACCTGGAAGTTTTATAAAGCAGCAGTGGCTAACAATAGAAACTAAATTGTCTCTAAAAGAAAGAAAAAAACACAACCCTGGCCAAAACTCCATATGAACACAATCCCAGATATAAAAGGTAGGTAAGCATCTGTCTTCTCACTGCAGCTAAAAAGGGAGCTGTCAAGAAAACTTCCGAAATCTGGATCTCACTGCCCAGGGAGTCTCTCAGTGGACATCGGTCATTTATAAAACAGTTTCAGTACAGATAAAAGTCTTATAGGCTAGAAAATTTCTAACCTGCAACTACTTTCATAGGGCTTTAGTTATAACCTGAAGAAATGCAAAGCTACTTCATTCACCATGCTCATTTATATTTTATCCACTTCAAATGATAACTTCCAATAATCTACTTTCTTGTGCAACTCAGATTTGTTTACTGTCAGTGCAGTAAATTAATGGAGAACATTTGAAAATATCACTGTGTATGTGTTTAGAAAGGACATGCATTCAGTTCATTCAAATTTTGGCCTCCAGGCCTACAATTCAGAAGTCAACTTTTAAAAAATGGGGTGGGAGAAAAGCTAATTGCAAATCTCTATTTAGCAGTGTTTCTGAGATACATAACTCCGCTTAATTTTAGTTTAAGAAATGATAAATGCTGATTTTTTAGTAGAAATGGCTTAAAAAGTTAAAGGGTCAAATGGTCATACTCTTGCTGCCGCAGACAGGAAAAGTGGTTAGAAGGCCGGAAGGAAACATGAAGATCTTCAGGAAGTCAGAATAACTAATGAAAGACAAGTCTGGTGCATGCTGTGAAATATGGTCTCCACTAATCCCAGGAACATCCAAAGAGAGGTTAAATAGGCAGAGAAAACTTTCTTCAATAGTGTCGCATATTAATATCAGAAGAAGCCAAATTAGTATATAACAGCAATTTGTAGTGACAGAAGAATACGCCTAAATGAATCACAGAGCATGAGGACAGACAAGACAGGCAGGAAGGAGAGACAGACAAAGGCAAACGAAAAGGAAAGAAGTCACAGAAACTGAGGGAAATATTTTGGAACGTATAGTTTAGGCTTTATTTGTTGTAAAACAAAAGAGTATGTTACATTAATTCTCAAAAGTGGAACCACAAAGAACATAGAAAAAGAATTAAGAATTAAATACATTTAATTTAAAGATATAAAACTGTAAATGGGGAACCAAAGGAGCCAATATAAGCAATATAAGCATTTCATAACATAGAATAGTCCTATGGTTCATGAATATTTTCTGGGATGCAGATTCCTGCCATACTCTAGTGCTATCTACATTTTAGCAGTTCTTTGGGGTAATATACATGACCAGCATGCTGAATGGTTAAGAGAAAACACATCAGTGGTCACACTTTTTCACAATGCACTATTTTTTCAGGATACTGGAAGAAGTTATCCTATTGCCTTTCTCTTCTATACTGCACCAGCTGTAAGCAAAGATCTTTATTTACTATCTGTGCAAAGTGGATGAACTAATATAAAATAGTAACCAAAAAAAGGAGAGAGGGATGTTGTACAACTGGATGAACACAAAGCGAGCGTAGCTGGATGCAGTAAAAAAATTACTTGAAAATTGGCTCCATTTTCAAGTTAGATAAATTCTGAACAACATATTTACTGACATAGAAATGTGATTACTACAGAGAGAGAAAACCTGCTTCACTCATATATTTTAATAGCAAATAAATAGCTCCACAGTGAAAGCCAGAAGGAAAAAAAAAAAAAAAAAAGAGAGAAAATAAGTCACTTCTATGGATTTTTTGAAGTATTAACCTCCCTTATTATTAGAGTTTCTGCTGCAGTTGTGACTACTGCACTAAGTGAACTGTGTAGTTTATAATCTGAAGCTACTCTGAACTATTCACCGGGAGAAGAGAAACAAATTGTGGTAAACAGGGGAAGAGATCAGAAATAACTGTCAGAAGGCCAACCATGAGGCTAAATGCCTTTGCAAAGAGGTCAATGTTTGATATGTCTTTTGCTGCTGGGCAAAGTATTGTACTTCATAAAAATACTTTGATCTGGTGGGTTTTAGCTTATTTGCTCCCATCCTCCAGCTCTCAACAAGCACTGAAGCATATAATTAAGCAAGAGCTCTCTTGCTTCAATCCAGGGTAAAGGAAGAAACTGTTTGAAAACAGAAGATCCAATTAAGTCACTAACAGAGCGAGGACCTGAAAGTTTCAGTTGTTGAAAGATGCGAAATGTATTTACTTGGAAACAAGAATGTATCCTCAAGAGTTAATTTGCTTCATAGCAGTCAACAGTGCACTCCTCATTCAATTTCAATGAAAAGGCACTGATAATACATCCTCATGGGCTTGTCTATGCTTCTCTTATTTTTAGTCACCTCATGATTGTTGGAAACATTTGTGCTAAACACACAAAATGCTTACAGGTCTAGGTCTCATCTAAATCCTTTAGAAGTGACCAAAAACACTCTTTTGACTTAAGTCAATTACAGACCCTTTTGATTAGGAAAGCACAGCTATAAATGAGTTTCTAGAAAAATAAGGTGCCGGTTATCAGGAGATTGACTCTGGGAACACAGCCTACCGTCTGTAGTTCATTGTGTCAGTACATTAGCTGAGGTGTTAAGGATCATCTTCCTGTTTTCTGTCCTGTATGTACTTTAAAGACGGGACCGATCTCACCTCTACCTGATAGAAGCAGGCATTTAGTTAAAACTAGATGTTTAGCTGGCTGAAAACTAGATTACATATGGATACCTGTCTTTCCGAAAAATAGAGGTTAGAGTTCCTGTGTGCCTCTGCTGAAATATATGGGGTTTTCACCTCAAGACACTGTAAAAAAGTTTATTTCTGTGTCACATCACATTTCCAATCGCATCCAGAATAGCCTACTTACCAGTAGTACTACATATCTTTATATATGTCAAGAACTTTCAAATTTAATATACACTAAGGTACTAAAAATAAAATGAAAGCAAATGTAATTATTTGCAAACATACCAGTTGGTTCTTAGAATCAAATAATAATAGTATTAATGGTAAAATTTATACAATAGTCTTTCTCATTTTATTTAATGTAGTTAGAAACATAGTCTCATTCATATTTATCTTTTAATTTTTAAAGGTTTTTCCCCATAATAAAGTTCCTCATGTTAAATAAGAGGGGGTTTTTTTCCTGTTTATAAGTTCCACAGTACTGCCTTCGGCAATAATTCTATAGTTATTTAGTTTAACTTCAATTTTTTATCTTCTTCATTATCATTTAGAATCAGTAAGGCCATCTCCTGTTATTACCCTGGAACAAGTCATTGTACAGCCTTCTTTATTATTCTTCCAAGCTGTATTTCCTGTGAACATTCCTCTTCCTGAAAGATTTATAATTTTAAAATAAAGATATTGAAATTAAGA
>NW_010102722.1:95606-114119 GCF_000699245.1 Pterocles gutturalis
AACTCACTTTAGTTACTGTGGTGGGTTGACCCTGGCTGGATGCAAGGTGCCCACCAAAGCCACTCTGTCACTCCCCCTCCTCAACTGTACAGAGAAGAGGAAATATAACAAAACACTCATGGCTTGAGATAAAGACAGGGAGATCACTCAGCAGTTACCATCACAGGGAAAACAGGCTCAACTTAGGAAAATAAGTCTAGTTTATTACCAATTAAATGAGAGTAGTATAATAAGAAATAAAGACAAATCTTAAAACACCTTCCCCACACCATTCTCTTCTTCCTGGGCTCGACTTCACTCCTGATTTTTCTACTTTCCTTCCTGACAGTGGTGCAGGGAAATGCGAAGTGGGGGTTGTGGTCAGTCCATCACATGTTTCTGTTGCTCCCTCAGGGGGAGGACTCCTCACACTCTTCCCCTGCTCCAGTGTGGTGTCCTTCTCACAGGAGACAGTCCTCCACAAACTTCTCCAACATGAGTCCTTCCCACAGGCTTCAGCTCTTCATGAACTTCTTCCTTCCACGGGTGCAGTCCTTCAGGGGTCACAAGTCCAGCACCACGGGTGCAGTCCCCACAAGGTCACAAGTCCAGCAGCAAACCTGCTCCAGTGTGGGCTCTTCTCTCCACAGGGTTACAGGTCCTGCCAGGAGCCTATTCTCATATATTGTTTGCCATTACTCATTTTGAGTCCAGGTCCCTTCTCATGGATATTGGCGTTGCACAGAACATTCACTTTAATAGAATAAAACCTTTTCCATTAAAAATACAGTACTGAAAAATCATTGGGAAAGACTTATTTGGACCATTTATATAGTTGTTCCTGCTTCCCTGGTGTCAGCTTCTTTTGAAGTATGAGGTAAGATTATCTTATTCTTGAAAAGTACCTGAGAGAACTTAATTAAGCAATGAGGCCTGGCAGCCCAATCCTGTATCAATCATTTCTAGTTGTGATCTAAATCATAATAAACTTTTATAGTTATTGGTTCAAAATAAAATTCCACATCAGAAATCCTACCACTGTAGTGGAATAGAAAAGTCACTGCTCTTTCAGATACTGTAGATAGCCAAAGGAAAGCTTTATATTTCTTTTCTCAGAATGTAGACAGATAAAACCACACTCAGTGCAAGCAAATGTGAATTCCAGTTTGAAAGCATCTGCAAAATTTTACCATTTTCTTTGATGTAAGAAAAATTCAGATTCACCCCTGTAATATTACACAATATATCACAACAAAAGATGAGTTAAAAATATTAAAAATTTTTAATTGTTATACCAATTTGTTGCACTAAAAAGATAAAATTGTTGTAAAAAAACCATCAGTATTGTTTCTTACCTTAAACAAGTTCATTTTCAATCTATGCAAGACAACGTATAAGCTCAGTCAAACTTTACAAAGCTGTATGTGGACAATTATTAGACACCCCAGGTACATTTGACAGGATTCTAAAGTCACTGTGGCAGTTTTGGCTTGGATAAAGTTCATTTCCTTTGTAGTATCTGGTATGGTGCTATGTTTTTTCACCAAAACAGTGTTGTTAACACACCCATATTTTAGTTATTGCTGAACAGTACTCACACAGCACCAAGACTTTTTTTTTCTGCTTCTCACACTGTCTTCCCTGTAGGATAGGGGTGCGCAAGAAGTTACGAGGAGACACAGATGGGACAGCTGACCCCAACTGACCAAAGGGATATCCCAGACCATATGATATCTTGCTCAGCAATAAAAACCGGGGAGAAGAAGGAGAAAGTTGAGGGGGACCTGGGGAGAAGAAGGAGAAAGTTGAGGGGGACTTTCGGAATTATGACATTTGACTTCCCAAGTAACCTTTATAGGTGATGGGAGCCCTGCTTTCCTGGAGATGGCTGAACATCTGTCTGCTGATGAGAAGCAGTGAATTAAGTCTTTATGGTGCTTTGCTTTGCTTGCACGCACAGCTTTTGCTTTACCTATTAAACTGCCTTCATCTCAACCCATGAATTTTCACACTTCGGCCCTTCTGATTCTCCGACACATCCTGCTTGTGGAAAGTGAATGAGAGGCTGTATGGGGCTTATGCCTACTGGGGTTAAACCAGAACAGTCACCTTAATTTAGTTAGTAGCTGTGGGCTAATCAGTCAGTAATCTTATGGCCGGCAAGTAACAACAAGCAGGCTAAGTGATTTGGAATACAGAAGAACTATGAAGGCACATATTCCCCCTCACCCCTCCCAAAAAACAACTTTGTGAAAGGTCTGGGATTGATTCTTCTTCTTTTTCCTTCTTTTACTTCCTTTGATTCTGCTAACTGATTTAATATCTTTATGCTTCCCTTAAAATTAACAGAAGTATGAAAGAGAAGGATTTGAAATGCAAACATTACAAAATCAAACATTTCTGAATAAAAATATTACATTTTAATGATGTGTTAAAAGTTTCACAACTGCAGAACATGAGTTTCTTTGGTACCTTCAGATTTGTATAATTTCTTCTATTTTTACCCATTGGAATGTTATTAAGGAAAGTGGTAGATATTTTTTAGTACAAATGCTTGTCAAATAATATCTAGAGTTAGGATTTTGTTTCTCTGTAGGTGTTGTAGCATTACGATCTATGACTGGTCTCCAGTCTCCTTTAAAGAGATCTGTTTAGGATGAAATACTATATCTAATTATTATTATGATTATGATAAAAATCCCTTGATTTTCCATCTACTGGTATACATGCTGAAAGATCATTAGATTTGACCTTGGAGAAACTGGGAGAATGTCTAAATCTGCATCACTGTAGAATTTAGTAATCACATTACCAACATTACCTCTTCATGGCTTAATGAGCCTGCTGCTATCAAAACTAAAAGTAATATGTTTTATGCTGGGAACTGCTACAACTTACTCAAGACACCTAAAAATTTAGATACTTCAGCTGGATTAATATCAAGTAAATTCAGTATTCTGCAATACAAAATTGACAACTAAAAGAATTGCAACTGATTCTCTTTATATTAATCCAGTGATACAAACAATGCATCATTTCACCAGCTATTGCTGTCTAAATCAAGATGTGACTAGCTGCATCCTCAGAGATCCTGTGCCTTTTCATCAGCAGCAAAGGGACTATAAGTTGAACTACTCAATGTACATGTCTGTTTGGTTGAATTAATTCCATACGTACTCTGAGATAAACTTTCAGGCTCTTTGGATAGCCAACAGTGAGAGATAGATATGTTGAGGATACTATTTCTTCCATTTGCTTTGGATTCCTAATATGAGAAGAAGGCCCTGTCTTTCCATATTGACTGTAAAATGAACTAAACTCTTACCTTAGACAGATAAAAATACGAAATGTAAATTTTACTATGAGCTCAATACAGTTGCTTAAAAATAAGATGTAGTGACATTTGAGAGGCTGAGGAGGTCTGAGAAATCCACAAAGGTGCTGACTGATGCCACACAGGATGGACAGAGACATGTTTTCTTGACCGGCAGAGAAAAATACGTAGGATAACCTCAAGCCCTTATATTTAGGCAATTGAATCAAGCCCTAAACATTGAATTTAGAAAATCCAAGACTAGCACAGAAGGAAGAGGGCTTAATGAAAAAAAGTACATTAAATATAAGGAATTTAACAAAGTGGCTTACTGCAAATACTCAACAGACTGAAAGCAATAAGGGATTAATATTCAGATCCTTAACAAAAATTCCCAGTTATGTATATTTAAGGCAATCATGTCATGTGAATGGAATGTATTAAAATAATGGATATTTCATTAGGAAGGTCTAGTTCTTTAAGCACTTAAATCATTAAATCACTTCTTGAATTCAGGTCTTCTTGAGCAGCTAAGAACATGTGCATACATAATGCCTATGACATTCCTTTTCATCACATTGTTCACAAATGTACTGTTTTCCTGGCTAGTCCACCTTGTATACATCTGTTCAGAAATTACTTTAAGGTGGAAATCTTAAATCTTAGACTAAAAGGTTTGATTTGAAACATAAAACTCCATTCTTTTGTTTGTTTGTTTGTTTGTTTTCTGAACGCTAGTCGTTAATGGTCAATTAATGGTCAAATTCTGTCTCATACCAGATACAAATGTTATGAAGTTTTTTCCAGGGTATTATTACACAAACCTGTTGTCTGTTGGGGACTCCGGGCAAAATACTTTAATAAAGGAAATAGATCAGAGAGCAATTAGAGATTTCAGTTTACATAGAAAGATTTTATGATCATAGTTCTCTGTTGCAAGCATTCAAGCATCAGCAAAACAGGATTGTTTATGTCTTCATCATGAGAACATCCAAAGTTCATAGTCTTACATAGTTTTGTAAGATCTAGTTCAGGGTTTCATTCTAGTGCTGTAATTTGAAGTGATTCACTTTTCTTTTACTCTCACTCTTCACTTTGTCCTTTTTGAGACAGATTCTGTCACTCTATTCAGAATGAACAGTAATTTACATTGCAAATCAGCCCAGTGATATCACCATTCAATGAATAAAGCATTGTGATACAGTTGATATATCTGTTACATATACTATTGCTTTCTATGAAGGATATGGGATGTCCAGTTTTCACTTTTGGACCAGTTTTGCATTTTTATCCTTGTGTGTGTAATATGACTGGTCTTGAAGTACCAACAAAGCCCTGGAGCTCCCTACAACTCTCCAAGCAGTGAAGGTCTTCATTCTCTTTTTGAAGACAGTTGTCCTCATGAACAGTTGCTCTGCACAGCAAGCTGAATTGAAACTTCCTAGACTGCTTCTGTCACAGATTCAGAATAAAAGTAACAATTTTTAAAGGCCTTTACAGTGAGAATTATCAGAGTGCCAGGCCCCTACATGGAGGAGCATACAGTCTTTACAGATAGCCAGTATCAGTTAAGATATAAAGTTTTATAGTTTATATATATGTTTTTATATGTGTCTCTTCTTATTTTATTGTTATAGATGACCAAGTGGTAGTCATTTAAAGACATTCCAACCAGCTTAGTACTGTCTGTGGTTCTGTTGGCAGGACTATTCAGGCTTTCTTTTTATTATGCTGTGAGAGAGAAAAAGAAAACTTACTAAGGACCTTGGGGCTGACCTTTACTTGGGATTGATTTTAAAAATGAGTTAGGCAATTAGAATTGCATATTATTTTGTTCTGAAATCATACTTTGATATTCAATATTGTTATTATGTTATGTAAATACACAACAATAGCAGGGAACCTTTGCAAATTTTGACATGATTAATGTCAAGGTTGATTTTATAATGAGAGAAGACACTAAAATCAAGGGACAGAACCTCAGTTATAAGCCTTCTTTGTCAAGTGTAATTCCTTCACTAACAATATTTCTGCTTTTCCAAGTAACCCATGACGGACTTTATATTATTCCTGGGACTCAAAAGGACTGTGTCACTGTAACAGCAAAGAAAAGTGTCTTCTCACAGGAAGAAATCAGGACATTTGAACATCATTGTTTATGAGACATCTACAAAATTCACTTTATTTTCTCTCATTTGGTGATGAACCTTAAAAGAGAGAGAAAAAGACTGTGAGAAAAAGAGAGATATTTAAAATATACTGATATAGTTATACATCCTAGTTAATGCCTCTAGGAGATAGATGCAGTTCTTACAATTTTGGGGCTAAATTCCTCTCTGTTAATAAGAGTTTAAATTATCCAGTTGGGTATTTCAAATTGTTTTTCTGTATTGGAGGAAGCTGAGAGATTGGAATTTTTAATACAATTCCTTATTAACTTAAAAGCAGCAAACCAAGTATGTGGACAACTTGCAGAAAGTAAATTACAGTATTAGAGGCGTAAGTGAAGCTCTGAAATAGACCGAAAGTCAGCACTTGTTCATTCAACAATGCTTAGGAACTCCGAGGTAAGCATATTTAAAAACACTGGCAATAAAAGCTTTTTGCCTGTCATTCACCTCCTGATTTAGGAGTTAAATCTTCTCAGTCTTAAGGAAAAGTTTTTTACACATAAATAATCTTCCTACTGTATCTATATGCATGATGCACATGACAAGTATCTAAGTAGAGTAGACTTATTGAGCCTGTAAAAGAGAAGTCTGAGGGTTCTGGTCGCTCTGGTCTTTAAAATCAGAAGAGCTTCAGAAAATGGAAATAGGGGACAATCATCCATTGTCTGAGGGCAGTGAACATCTAGCATCAATGGTGGAGGAACCAAATGAAATAAGGAGATGCCAGGTTTAAAACAAATAAAAAACAATAAAAATGTTTCCATAAGACATGAATAAGTTTACATGAGTATAAAAATCAATTAGACAAATGGATAGAAAAAAAAGCCATCACTGTGAAGGGAAGTTTGTGAGCAGCACACTACTAGAAGCTAGTGAGCTTTCCTCTGTGTCTAACCTCTTCTACTCCTTCCCAA
The DNA here is from genome assembly GCF_000699245.1 of Pterocles gutturalis. NCBI lineage: Eukaryota > Metazoa > Chordata > Aves > Pterocliformes > Pteroclidae > Pterocles > Pterocles gutturalis. Next base: position 101,984 of record NW_010102722.1, read on the forward strand.
GACATTTCTAAAAATACTGACCGTTAATAGAGACAGACTGCTGAGCTGAAGGGATTTTTAGTCAAAATAAGGATAGTTGGGTTTATATTCCCATAAAAATAGTGCCGAAGAGGTTACAGTGAGGTTTTCAGCAGAGTTTTTAGTGTTTTAGAGTGTCAGCTTTTACAAATGTTTGATAATATCTGAATTTTTATTTAAGAGAAACCAAATAACCTGCCACTTAACAGGTATAAATACCTAAATCTGAGAAAACCACACAGAGGAGACTAAAGTGAAAGGTAACCCTGTGTGACACTTTTAATATCACTCTTTTATTAGAGGGGGAAAGGAGGAAACAGAGAAACATTCTAAGAACATTTTGTTCTAAATTTAATACACAATTCTAAAGTTTATCTTTATGTAACTGACTAAGTTTTTTTTTTAATTTTCCTTGGGTAGTTACTTGGAATGGTTTTGAGCATATTATACAATTATGGTATATGTTCCTCCAACTCATTTTTATACAATAGACATAGCAGAAGGAAGCAGCTGTGTATAACAGTAACATTAATTTAAGATTATTTTTTAAAACACTTGATCTTTACTAAAAATGTAAAAATTAAATTTAAAAAAGCAAACATCATTTTGGGATGGAGTAAGTGAAAAACTAGAAGTGAATATGTGAAAAACAATGGGCATAGATGCTCTCTGAAACAACTAATGGTAAATGTGGAAAAACAGAAAAATATTACCGTCAAAATTCTAAACACTGACAATGCATTGTACTATTTCTGGAACAAAATAGTTCCTTGCACAAAAGAATGTGATTCCTGAGGGAAGCCAGAAAAAGAAAAGGAAAAGTTGAAAGAAGTAAACATGCTCTTCCACTCATGAAAAAAAAAAAACATTTTAGTGAGATGCTGATTGCAACTTCATGTCTCAGATATTAAAGAGAAAAATCACAAAACACTCAAAATAAATACTGTTATCAAGAGGGAGATAAAATAATTGCAATCAGGTGGCCAGAAATGTCTAATTGTCTGACACAGGTGCCTCACCTGAACTATCTTACATTAGCTTAAAAAAACCAAAACAAAAACAGTTAAATGTCTGAGTCACTTATGTCAAAGACTGACAAGAGAAGAGATGATATGCGCTGTATATCCTCAAACTAGTTTAAGTCACGCTCTTTTGTCCAAAATAATTAGATGCATCATTATCATTCTTGCTTGTAATAAGATATGTATAAATTAGAAATAGTATGACAAATCATCTACTGGTGAATACCAACATAAGTCCATTGTCTCAAATGAAGATGTATTGCATTCAGTTAATTACACCTTCTGATTTATACCATCTGAGGAGCTGGGGCAATTTATATACATATTTTCACTAATATAGCTTCAGTATTATTAGTACATTAATACTATTATCTCTGAGTCCACCAGTTTGGATTAAATGATAAACAGCAATAAATATTCTACATTTGAATACTGTGCATATTACAGAAAACAGTAATTTTAGTAAAAAATTTAATGGAATGTTAATTATTCAATAATTAATGGAAATTTTTTTCTTCCTCATAGCATATTTCACGTTCTGTTCGAATTCTCAAGGAGTACAATACACAGGCAGAAAAATTCTGCATGTAATTTTAAACATAGGAAAAAATAAGTCTAGACAAAATACTTGATGACAGCTTTAACAGATAAATAATAAGGATCTAATGACAGATAAAGTAACAATGCTACACAGCAAAAATTCAAGAGTTAAGTGATTTTAAGCAATCTGATTGTAATCTGATTTTACTATCAGTTGTGTGTTGGCATCTTTTAAGCACTTTAAGCACTGAAACTGTTTGTTCAATTTAGATGCATCAGTTCCGGCAGACAAAGATTTAGACCAACTAAGTTAAAGAGCAATCAGGTTTTTAATCTAAGTATGCTGAATTGCCTCCTGGAATACCAGCACAATTATAAAAGAGCCTGAAAGTCATACAACTAAAGAAATATCGTAACCTAGTGCCAGGCACTTCACCCCACTAAAGGGGCTATGATCTCCAGACTTACTAATTTTCTATGTCTCTGTATCTGTGCAGAGAAAAAAGAAACCCATTTTTGTGGATTTTAACCATAGTGCACCTCAGCAGGCAAGTCGGGAAATAACTTGAATCATCCTCTGTGAGAACACAAGCAGACTGTTCTGATGTGGAGTTTAGGTGGTGCTAGATTGGACACTGCTTTAATCACGTGCATACAAATCTGAGCTTTATTGTGTATTTATAAAAAAAAAAAAAAAAAAAAAAAAGTTCTCTGAAACCCAGTCAATGTTTTACAGATAAACCATTAGTCACAAACATGAAACCATTAAGACTTCAGTTGAGTGAGTTGAGTCCCATTGTGTTCAGGTTTATTGTGTCTCCAGTTTGCTGGGTCATTCTCAGGTTTTTGTGCAATCTTAGCCCCACAGGACATCTCAGGGTGTGAAGGGTGCACATGGTTTTCTGAGAGCTTCTGTCTCAGGGAAACTGTAGCCTCCAGACAATTCTGTCTCTGTATTTGAAACACTTCAATTTAGTTTTCTAGTAGTTTTGCAATCTGCGTTTCAGGCAGAAGATTCTATCCTTATAAACAAATGAACTATCTGTATAAATGAGGGAAAGAAGCAGAAGAAAAGCTACATTGTTCACAGCTGAATTTCATATCTTTAAAAAACCCCACAGCAATAAACAAAACAAAACAAAACAAAACAAACCACCACAAAATCAAACCTTAACGCAATGTCTTTGAGGATTTAAGGATGTAACAGACACCAAGACAGGAAACCACTGAGGTCTGTCTGGTACTTCGATGTAACACTATGGGAGCAGTGTGTATGTCTGAAAGTTTTGAGGAGCAGAGAAAAGATAGAGAAGAGCAGAACACATGAACACAGGAACACAAGTGTTCTGGTACTGACCTCAGGAAAAAATAACATCACTTGGAACTTGCTGTGGATCCTGAAGGAAGCAATGCTAAGTAGTAGGAATATTAGATAACTCAACTTCCTGCGAAGCAATACAACAGTGGAGAGTTTGGGAATTTCTTAGATCTTTATTAGTGGTGATCCTTCATGCACAGAATCACAAAATCACAGGATGTTAGAGATTGGAAGGGACCTCGAAAGATCATCTAGTCCAATCCCCCTGCCGGAGCAGGAACACCTAGATCAGATCACACAGGAACGCATCCAGGCGGGCTTTGAATGTCTCCAGAGGAGACTCCACAACCTCTCTGGGCAGCCTGTTCCAGTGCTCTGTCACCCTCACCGTGAAGAAGTTTTTCCTCATATTCAAGTGGAACCTCCTATGTTCCAGCTTGAACCCATTGCCCCTTGTCCTATCACTGGATGTCACAGAGAAGAGCCTGGCTCCATCCTCCTGACACTCACCCTTTACATATTTATAAACATTGCTTAGGTCACCCCTCAGTCTCTTCTTTTCCAGGCTAAAGAGACCCAGCTCCCTCAGCCTTTCCTCGTAAGGGAGATGCTCCATTCTCTTAATCATCAGTTAACAAAGAAAACATCCAGTGACCTCACTTGGAATCATTAAATATTCCCGCAGAAATGAAGAGAAATGTTAAAAATAAAAATAACATTTCTCATATCTTGATGAAGATAAATCAGAATGATTGCCTCTTGTGTTATAGTTCAAAGTGAGAGACATGAGTTTTGAAGTTTTCCTTTCTTCCATTGAAGGAAGAGGTCCCATAAATGTCATAGTGCCCTTGTTGCATGATTAAGTTCCATATTTGGGGAAAGACAATGCAATTTTGTTACATTTGCAGATAGATTAGCTGACAGGTATATGATCCAGTCAAATAATACGAAATACCTTTTCGTGTTTTAGTGAATATTGTTTAGTGTGGGGGGATAAAGACACTTCTTAGTGATTACTTTAGAAGTAATAGATGTGTTCAGTCCAGCAAACATGGTTATAATTAGAAAATGAAGGCTGACATTGAAATTAATTCCTTTCACTTTGACTCATTCAGCTGTGATGACATAACTAGTAAAAGAAGGGAAACTCCACTCCCACTACTTGTTACTTTTACTAATTCCTCTGCTATTTGTTCTCTTTGGGCTCTTCAGACCATTTTATTTGGATTAGGGAAATAGGAAGCATGTTCTTCCAATGTGTCTTCTGTAACTGCTGTTTATCCTTCTGACTGTAAATGTCTAGATGACAGGAGAAAGACAGTTTTCCTGTTTCATAAAAATTTCAAAATATTAAACTGGAATGAAAAGTCAAAATCTCTTTCATGCATTCAAAAGAGGAAAAAAATGCTCAACTGAGTGAATACATTTCCTTTTGGTAGACTCACAACACTTTGACTGTTTTAAATTATGCATATTGAGCTTAACATCCAAAATGAAAAGTCATGTTGAAGAGGAAAACGTATACTGGCATCTTATATATGCATGATGGTTTTTACTGAACATTTTTTTAATACATTAAGTCCTCAAAAATACCTCTTTCAGAAAAAAAAAGTATGACCTAGACTTTTTAAATAATAACCTCACACTTTTTAAGGTTTGAAGAAAGATTTGCCAATTTAGTTGTAACATTGCCTTCAATTTTAATCATAATGAACTATATTCTGTATTCCTGTACTTTCTTGTACTTTCTTCTCTCCCACTCTTTGAGTATAAGTTCTGGAAATCAGAAAGTCGAAGAGAGAGAGAGAGAGAGATGATAGGAGAAACCATGCAAACTGATCTTACAACAGAACTGAAGATTAGGGATGCAAACACCAGAGCTTTTTCTCTCCATATGTCTCTCTTTCCAGCCTCTGTCAGTCATTAATGGTTTTGAAGGAGTCCAATTAGCTGATCAGAGACCTACAGCTAAAGAAATGGAAACAGAGGGCACTTCAAAAGGTTCATTACAAAAAGATTACAGTAGCTAGTTAGTCTCACCAATCTACATTTGATCTGTGTGTAACAAAGTGGTATTCTATTAAGCAAAAATGATAGAAGTGGAACAAAAATATAACTCTTGGTAGACAGCAGAAGTGAATCTTTTGAAGGACTATCTTGACTGTAGAATCAGCTTTTGGTCCACTGAAGTATTCTGAACATATTCAGAATTACTTAGAACTCTTCTGTGATATCTCCCTTTTTTGCGTAATTTTCTACCTCAAACAGAAGAACAATATATTTTGTTCTGGCGATACAGTCAGTAAGGCGGTGGAATGGAGATGTGAGATTTCAGACTTGGCAAGGTAGGTGGAGGAAACAGCTAACTACTGGAAACCTAGCTGAACATAGTGTTGGGAGGAAATTTTATAAATTCAGAGTGTTATGGAGAAACTAATAGATATTAATAACAGGTATTAGGTAATAACCTCTGCAAAAGTATAGTGTATCTATGGATATACACCTATATCTTCTAACCAATCATTTTTTGTAGAGGCAACTATTAATGCCCCTGAAAATGGGTTATATCTTTGACTATGTTGTACTAATAAGGCGTTACCTAGGCAACTTGAAGGCTGTTAAAGTCAAATACTGGTTTATAACAGGCATCCCCAAATGTACAACAAGACGATATCACAAGCCTTGAAAGTGCAGGCACAGGATGATACCAGATGTCCCAGAGCTATAAACACTACTCAGAAATGGTCAATTACTATTTGCTAAAGGAATGCAGCCCTGGGAACAGAATAAAACTGGCTTTAGGAATAACAGAGACAGCAACGAAAAGTATCTGGCATATATAAAACTTAGATATAACATCAAATTCTGGGATAAAGAATGAAAATTGTGAAAAAAGTAAGCTGACTGTTAGCAAACGTACCTAAAACCCTCAAGGACCCCCAACAACAAGGTAGAACGAGTCCCCATCATGAAAATTAATTTCAAAAAACATTAAGATGCTCATGACTTGCCAGAACAACAAGCATAACATCAGAAAAGATGGTAGATACAAGAATGTTTATGTGTGTCAGCTTTAACTGTAGCTTAATTTGGAATGTGTTGTAACTGGGCACTTTGGACTATAAGTGCTGGTACAATTCTAAACAGACTAATATTAACTCTTTGATTAGACTGTTAAGACTTTAATCAGACTGTCAATACATTCTTGTTTTGAAATATAAGATATACTTCGCCTGCCCACAAAAATGTATGAGGCACTTCATCTAATTGTTCACTGTTGACATACGATCGTAATTTGAATACAAAAAAACCCCAAAAAATACTTAGGGAAAAAAACCAGTAATATTATATAGTTAAGAATCTGATCTCATTTTTTTTTTTTAATCTTTGCACAGCTTTTAAAATATTAAATAAAACTCTGATTTTTATATCTCATAACAAGTATCGGTTTAATGCTTTAAAATTTGGAATTTATTTAAGATGTCAATATGGAGACTAATGTTTTCACATACACTGCAATAGCGCTGAGGTTTTTCAGCTGTACATATTTTTCTTTGATGACTAATTATGGCTTACTGTCCCTATTTTATACATGAATATTTTTTCAGACCTTATATTAAAACTCTGCAAGAAAAAAAATGAAAACAAGATACCTAGAAAAAAAATGTTGGAGGAAATTTCACATCATATTTGTAAAGACTGACTGTACTAATAGCTGCAGGTCTCTACCTTTGAGAAATTAGTGTACTTATACACCAAGTAAAAGTGCTACAACTAATCTGCCTATAGTTATGTAAAATGAGAGATGTGGTCTTTTAATTAAATTTTTTAAGTCAGTGAGTTGTACAAAAAGGTTAAGCCAGGTAAGGAACTACCTAAGAAAGATATGATAACATAAGGATTGGTTTCTATATAGCACTTGGACATAAGACTATAGTACCCTGCAACACATGATGCATTTGTAAGAGAGTTATGTTTGTACTCAGATCTAGACCTTGATCCAGTCATCTGCATACAGGAGTTTGATGGCATTTAAGACCCTCTAGGGTATTTGAGGTCACCTACCCATGACAGGATGAAAGGTGTTAAAGACCTGAAGGACATCCACAACTTTTTGAGCTGGCAGCTAAGATCAGATAGGATGCATCAAAACACCTCAAATACCACTACCCATGTGTGGAATGAATCCAGCAGCAAGTGTCCTGTGCCTGCAGGAGTTAAGATATCTTGAACACGTGTAGAGCAAATTTTGTACGTGTACATGCTTACATGTATATGTAGACAGCTATGTATGGGCAAAGTCCTACTCATAAGCTTTTTAGAAGGGATACATAGCCTGACTAAGATTAGATCTAGACTTCATCAACTATTAATTTTAGCACCAATAAAAGTTCAGAACTGTGGTACAAGAAGTTAAGAGTTTGCAATAAAAATTATTGGTAACAATGTGTCACAGTGACAGTTGTGGGGAAGCTCTCTCTTTGTCATTGATCTTTAGGAGTCAAGTAATGGAAATAGAGGTAAATTTAACTGTGAAAAAAAGGTGGTTATGCAGTCTTTGGGAGTCCCATGGAGTCAGAGACAGCTCTACTATAGTTTTTGTTTGTAACATAAAGTCAACGGCCTAATAAGATTATATCAAAGTGCAAAGCTACAATTCTTATGTATCTTGTGTATATGGCTGCCGGGGAGGAGCCTGACTATGATGACTATCCCTTAGTTTATGGTTAAAGTACCTAAGACACATTGCCAAAGTGTACAGCTGAACTTTGCAGCTGGCTAACACAGAAGTTACTAACAGTGACATTACTACCAGTTGGAATGTGAAAACTGTCATTCATGTCTCAGTTCAATTAATTTCAGATTCACAGACAATAGTGGCATTACAACCTGCGTGCTAATTTTGGTGAGATTACATATTTTGATGATACTGGCCATCTTTCCACACATGTATTTATTATGACAAAGATTAACTGGTTGTTTCCCAACAGCAAATTGTCATAATTTTGGGACAAAGAAAAAAATTGTGTTTGTGGCATGGTGCAATCTGCATTTGAGCCTTTCATATTCAGAACATGTCTCAAATGATTATGTGAATGTGTACTAAGTGACTAGAAAGAGGCATCTCCATTAGGAACTTGCCCATCAGAAAAGACAGTAAAAGGAAAGTGACTGTGCATATGACTTTCTCACAAGCTATCCCACCAATATTGTTCTGTAAAAGATATAGCTTAGAAGGAAGTTGTCAAAGTATTCCTACATTTTATAGCAAAATATTAACGCACCAGTACGATCTAAGTTGAAATGTTATATTCAGCTCTGACCGTGTAAGTATCGAGAAATAGAAACTCTGACTGGAAAAGTCCCTGAGAATGTCTGTTCAGATCACCAGCATAACTTACATTCAGTAATGAGCATAAATCCTAAAATAATGTGTTTGTTCAAAAAAAAAAAAAAAAAAAAGAAAGAGAAATCTCAGTGAGGATGTTGTTTCTCACTGTAATTACACTGAGGAAATAAAAAAGAGAGAATGCAGCACATCGAAAAGCACAGATGAAATTATAGTATTCAATAAAATTTAAATTTTCTACCTCAGTCAACAATGAACATTTACAAATGATGGAAAACAAAATATACAAAGGAAAAGTTAACTCTATTTTTTTCAATAATTGTCATCAAATATTTCATGTTGTTGAAGACACAATTTCCAAGAACAGTAGGGTAGGTCTCTACCTCTGTTAACCTTCATGCATAATGAATAAGTTTTCAATATATAATTAATGTAAAAAATGAAACTGAAAACAAGGTACCTTCCCCCAACCAAAAAGAATATTATGAAATACAACAATTATGTAAGATCTTGAATTTTATATCTGAAGACTACCTGTGACTTTTTTAGTTTCCTGTGTTGTAAACATAGTCTGTCTGCAGCAATCTCCATCTATGACTCAATATATCCTCAGTCTTATTTAGATTTTAGTACAACAGTTGCTTATTTGGGGCTTGACTGTCTGCCAGCAGGGCACTAGATATAGCTGGTTTTTGTTGTTTTGGTTATTAACTGATGAGCAAGTTTGTTTACCGTGTTAATCAGTGCATCCTTACTCCTGCCTTGAAGGCAATTTGTACTGATGCTCAATATTTCAGTTAATTGGAAGAAGTCATGCTGGATCCACACATTTTGTGTATAAGGTTAATTTTACTGTTACACGTACTCCTGCTATAACCATATATCGATGGTTTAACTATCCCATCTGAATTTGTTTAGTCTGTGTAAAGATTCCCTAGAGCTAGAGAGGCACCATGCATCATCTCTTAGAAGATCCACACCAAATATCAGTATCTGACTGAAAATGATATGGTGATCTCCACTGTTTACTGTCCACTATCTCTTGCCAGCCCTGTCAAATGCAGCAGTGAAATGCAGTACCTAGCCAATGCTGTTCTCAGCACTTGCAGCTGAAGAAAACACAGGAAGCCTCAGAACATGAATGCAGCAGGAAGAGATCATTACTGAAGTACTAGCAAGTTTGTTTAAAAGAAAGAAAATAAGTTAATGATATCAAGACAGTTGTTTTGTTTTTTCGTGATCAAACGATTTGCTCTAGACACTAATACTGACAATGTTGATTTTGTATCTATCTCCATTCTTTTGCTGAAGTAGACTGAGGAAATGAGACTTCCATAGCCAGAGAAAGCAGTGAGAGAGCTTTCTGTAAACACATGAATAAAAACCTCAAAACATTGGTAACTGCACATTTGAAAATGTGGCATTAATGATTCAGCACACGTAGCAAGAGATTTAAAAAGGATATTGGTGTTGCTAAGCACCCATCTACAGGTGCAGGCATAGGCTGGCCCCCATGAAGTTCTTTGAATTATTTTATATTATATATTATAGTTGGCAAAACAAAAGGCAGTGTGAGGAAATCAGGATTTCAAAAGATACAAGTACATGGAAATGTGGACAAAACACACAACATGGAAAAAAACCCTACTAGTTCATAGGGTCCTGAAAGTATTATATAATAACAAGAACCTAGCAAGAGACACAGATAAATATGTGCACAGCCTGAAACAAAATAAAATGTATAAAGGACAAATATCCACCAACTTAGTTGTTATTGAACTGTGATGCCTGAACTCAATAGAGGATGGAGAGTGGGACACTAACAAATTAAAAATTCTGATTTCTGTTGATACGATAAGCAGATTTTGGAAATGGTAGAATCAAGATATCTTTGTGATAAATTTTTTAATTAAATACAGAAAGTACCATGAAAAGTCTTTAAAAAGGATCTAAACAAAACATGAGATTTCTAATGAGAACATAATCTTTTTTTTTTGTCTTCATAAAACACCTTTATTTAGAAGGATATTATACTATACCATAGGAACAAAGCTATAATTCATAAATTTCATCTACTTTTACATATATATGTATAAAGAAATAACCTCTGCAAACACAAAAATATGGAGGAATTATATTAACCCTATAAAATGACAAGAACTGAAATGGCAAAGATTTACAAAACAACTTCTTTACTAGAAAACAGCATTTAAAAATGTATTGTCTTGCTGAAGTCCTAGAAGTCCACAAACAGTGACAACATGCAGGTAGGCTTAAGAGTTATGAGTTACCTAATGATTACGTCTCCTTATGCCTAGTGAAATCAGTCTGTAGGTAGGCATCAGTAGAGCAATAAAGCTTCTCTCAGAGAATATTTCAAGTCTGTGGTGATACTGCTCTTCTCCAGGTCTTCCTTTCTGCAGTATATTTTGCATTTCTTGGCTGTGTTTTCACATGGTACTCTCAGTCTCAGAGTTTGCCTGCTGCTTCTCCTTTCCCTTCTCTAGTTTGGCCTTTGGCTCCCCTATTGTTCTCTTGGCCATGAGTTCAGCCTCCTGGTCTCTCTGATCCACTTTCTGAGCCTCTTCATATTTTTCTACATTGTTGGCACTTTCTCTTTTTATTTTTTTAATCTTTCCCATTTATAATGTTGCACAGTTCCCACATGGCTTCGATTAATGTACTCTTCCCTTGCTTTTACATAAGTAGGACTAAGCTAAAGAATTCCACAAGCTGTTTTTCAGAAGGAACTTTTTTATCTTCTCCAGGATTCTCTCATCTCTGTTGGGTTTGTTTTAAAAGCGTTGGTCGAGATTCAGAGCGGAGGATTGAAAAGATGGAATGATCCCCCCGCTCCCACTCCTATGGAGCCTGTCTCCTGTTGCAGCCACCAAATTTACTACAAGGAAATAGAATTTAGTCTCCTACTTACCTTGCTCTACAGAATCTCCTTTCCCAATGCCATGGATGCAATCTGCCTTAGTTTGGTCTGGGCACTAGCAGGCTTCTGCTATATGAAGGCAACTGTCCGTCTGATCTGAGTAACTCTCCCCTGCAGAGGGGGAGCTGTGCTTCCCTTCTCACTACCCTCCCTAGTTTTTGGTTGGTAGAAACTGTGTCTAAGCCTCAACAAAGAGGAGCATTTGTCTCTAACACGTTTTTACAACTTTCTCCACCTCCAGCACTATTTTTTGCTTTTATGGCTCAATCTTCTAGTGAAGATTAGGTGAAATCAGCATTAACCGCAAGAAAAGCTAGTACTTTTGGGTGACTGTTTTTTCCCCATGGAGAAAAGAGGCAAGACAGCTAGAAGGAAGTCTTCTGAGTGTGTGCTCTTCTTTGTGAAAATAACGATTGTCTTATCTAGTCTTATCTTTATGTAGTAAATTTAATTATTTTTCAGCATCACAGACGGTTAGAAAAGGAGAATTAGATCACGACATCTCCTCAGGGCTGAATTTTCAGGTCTGAGTGAGAAGAGGCACAAAAAGGTCTTGTAGGGAGAAAGATCAAAGGCAGCAACTCACAAGTTCATCCTACCTAATTTGAGGCACCTCACTGAAGTACTTAGGTGTACAGCCAACCTTGTAAAGTCAAAAGAGAGAGCTACTTGAAGGAGAGACCTCGATAGTCTCAAAGTTCAGATCTCAGACTGAAAAGCCTTCTGGAGGCCTGTATTTCTCCCTTTGATCAAGGAAACTAGAAATGCTACAGCTCTACCTTAGGTGCCTTCCTCACTGTAAGGTTAAACGGAATGAACATAGTTCAAAAAGCATATTCTAAAATAACCTGGGGCATGTGAAGCTGGAGATAGGTGCCTAGTACGAGTATACAGAAAGCTAAGTGCTTAACTACTGACATGTACCTTTCACAGCTGCCAGGGCCCTG
>NW_010102723.1:0-5122 GCF_000699245.1 Pterocles gutturalis
ATTATTTTATTTAATTTAATTATTTAATTTATAGTTGAAATTATCTGTTACTGTGGGATCCACACCAATTTAAATAGACATTTTGGGCAGGAGGTTTTCCAAACATCTATTAGTAGTTTAAGTGACCTTTCTGCATCTGACTCCCAACAGGAAGCTGGGTGATGGACTGTTTGCACACTGGAAAAATCTTTCCACTACTCTCTAAGATTTTAATTATACTATGAAGCATTTACATGTCTGCATAAAATACATGTCTCAGAAGAAAATTCACCCTGCAGCCAAATATTTAGAAACAAAGACATTAGGCTTATTTTGGAAACACATAGATAAGTTATTACCACAAACAACATTTAGAAAATTGGAGTTCTGAAATAACACAAATAGCGTCAAAAGAAGTCCACCTATCTGTAATATATTCAAATACAGGAATTTCAAATTTTGTTGCTGTTTTGCTTTTTCTTCTTTATTCCACTGGGAAGTTGTTAACATGAACATAAGTTCATCTTTATTTATCATGTATTACCCTAAGCAGCTCATGTGTTTGTCCTAAAATTCACAGTAAGAAACAGACCAATATATCAAAAAACAACAACAGGGCATATCCATAGGGTAAGGTTTCCATACTTCATATCCTGTTGCTGTTCTCTTAAGGGTGACACTAAAAGGGATTTATTACTAAATTGCTTTTCAGTTTTTTAAATAATGTAGACTTCTCTGTGTCCTGGGGAACACTTGATCAGGACTCAGGCAAAACCATTCTCTGCTGCTTGCAAGAAATGACTCATATTAAAACATACGGACAATTAATATCGCAAACGGAAAACTGAGGAAGTAATCTATGTACCTAAATTACCACATCCTCACATATAATGCAAACTTACAAATGAGATTTAAAAATTATAACGTGTGAAAGTGGAAGGTAATACTTTCCAACTGAATTTGTGAATAAATCAATTCACATTTAAATTTTATTATAGCTTTCTCTCCCTATTTGATAAATCTGTTAAGTCAAATGAGGGGCAAAAATTATCAGCTTTTCACATTTTACGGATACTTAAAAAGAAACACTGTAAGAAAAGGCAGAATTCTCAGCCTGATGACACATTCTAGGGGCCGCACGCTACTTAAAATACTTTTGGATTTTCCAAAGGTTATAAATAATTTTCTGGCAAAATACCTTTCAGGCAATTCAAGACAATTTGCTCCTAAATCTTACTCTTGTGAATGAAAACAGAACTGATACCTGAACTAATGGTGACCGCCTACACATAAGTGACCACACTTTACTCCACTTATACTGCATGAACAAAACAGAATTGTTAAGAATAACGTATCTGAGTTATTTTAAAAGCTGCATTTCTCAGGGTTAGGACAATTAATTACAAGTATTACTGAGTGGGATGAAGTATTTAAAACATGAACATATGAATGAAGTGGGAACTAACAATCTTCAATTAGCTGCTCCAAAATGCTTGCCAAAATGAAAGAAACTTTGCATATAAAATGGCATTTTAATTTAGAGATGTAAAAGTGCAGCATATGAAGAAGAAACGCATTGTGCTTAGATAAAATAAGTATAAAGTAAGAATGGAAAAGTAATATTACCCCAGAAGAGCATATTAAGGAGTTCACTGCCAGAACACAGACTCAGTTCTGGCATTCTCACTTATGGGCACATGCTTAAAACACACCAAAAGTGCTCCTACCTCTCCTTTCTAATCCCTGCCCTTGCCCCCACCCTCCCTCCCCAACTGAAAAAAAAAAAAGGCGCAAAGAACTGTTCAAGACCTGGAAAAATATACCTTTAAATGTGAGTGCAAGGAAGCAAGAACATATGTCTATGTATCCACGAATCAGCTATGAGTAGTGGCTGTTAAATTTTTTCCAGTGGTACACTTTCCCTTGGAAAAATGCTGACTTGATAGAATCCTTACCGTGCAGCAGAAATGTCCCAAAACCCTGGATGGAAAACAGACAACCTGGCTAACCAGCTGGACTTCCTGCCAGAGCACAGGAAATGTTGTATATCTAACTTCTTTCTGATTTGGAAATAGGGGGAGGACATCAGAAGCTAAGAATTTACTGAGAACAGATGGTCACTGGAAAATGCATTATAATATTTAATGCATGTAAGGTGACACTAGACACACACAGCCAAAAAAAGATTTACATTATCAACTGTGAAAGTAATCACTTTTTGGCACAACTACTCTGATGAATTCTCCATCCCTTTAAGTCAGTTCTGCATAACCTTCTAAAAACGTGAGATAGTTAACCAGTTACTAGTTTCTTGGAGAAAATACAGTGTTAAGTTGTTCTAGGTAATGGTCTTCAATCTCCCTATAAACATACAGCACTCTGCACCACCCCTACTCCCATTTTTATCAGGCAAAGTATGAAAATGTGAATGCCCCAGACTGCAGCAAGCTTAAGTTTGGATCCACAGCTCATTCTCACTTACATCTCAATAACAGTCTGAACTCAAACTGAATAAAACTAAATATGGATCTCATTCACTTCTATCCATCTTCTCCTTTCCCAATACCTTTAGCAAAGCTGCAACAGCCTCCTGGTTAGCATTTCGAACATCTTCTCCATTCACTGTCAATATCTGGTCTCCTTGCATCAATCTCCCGTCTGTATCTGCTATTCCTCCTTTCACGATGTCTGACACAAACACCCCTGTGTCATTTCTGCAAATACACACATGGATTTGTGTTACAGTATTGTCTGAGGGCCATTTTTATGGCTTGCTGTGGGGAACACAATGAACATTTCCTCATTTTTCTGTTGAGTAACATTGGGCTAGTTTCTCTAGGAAGGGCCAATTAGCTTAGGCATAGAAAAGGCACGTATGGCCTTCAAGCCCACAGGATCTGAGTGCCAGATCCCAACAGAAACATGAGCATGCCCAGCAAGTCCCACACATTGACTCTCCAGGTACATTCACACCTTTTCCCAACAATACTCAGCCCAAGGCCTTTGCCAGGCTTCTTTTGGAGCTCTATATTGAGTACATCATACATATCTTCCTCCTTGTACTGGGCCTCATCTCTGTACACAGTCAGACGAACTTTCTGGGGAGTCTGTCGGAGCACATTTATTGCTCCATCGTGTGTGGCATTACTGAGGACAATCACGTTCACCTGCAATGAGGGCACACAATGACAAAGTGTGCAGGACTTTCCAGCAGATAAATAGAAAATGCCTAGCTAGCAAATTACAATGAGAGAGACCTAAGAAACAACCACACCTCTAATATCTGATCCCCGGCCCACAGTCTCCCATCTTTAGATGCTGCTCCTTCTTCATATACTTCATGGATAATGATTGCTCCCTGTGGATACAACAAACAAAAATAAACTGCATGCTGAAAGAACATGCCCCTACTTAAAAACAAGAGCAACTGAAAATTCCTATTATAATTCACCAGTGATAGACAAAACAGTCAGATGTGTGATGAATAAATTAGCAAAATATTTAAGAAGTTCATTTATACTTTAAATTTTAAAAGTGTCTTTTTCTGGTTTGTTTTTTTCTTTTCCTGAACTGGTATCTTTGGTATCTTTCTGTAAATGCTACAGGAACATACGAAGAAAAAAATCTATTATATCAGACATTTTAATTTCACTATTGCTATTTCACTTGAGTGACACACATATTTTTCCAACCAACCAGCAAAGTGTCTGCTCCTCCAACGATGCTCAGACCAAGACCAGTCCGCCCTTTGGAGATATCAATGGTTGTTTCACAACCAGGAATGATGGGACAAGTAGCTGGATCAGAGGCTAACGTGGCTGGAGTCGAAGATCTGCTTGTATCTGAAACAATAATTAAACATCCTGGTTACAGTAAGAGGGCTCTGTATTACAAAAGTGACTTTAAAACTTAGAAAGAACAGGCAGGGAAGAAGGGGAGGGGGTGTTGCCCTCTATCACTAACTAGCTGGAGTGCATGGAGCTCTGCCTGGGGATGGATGAGGAGCTGACCAAGAGCTTATGGGTCAGGATTAAAGGGAGGGCAGGGACAGGGGACATTATAGTGGGGGTCTGCTATAGGCCACGTGACCACGAAGACCAAGTGGATGAGGCCCTCTATAGACAGATGGGAGCAGCCTCACACTGACAAGCCCTGGTCCTCATGGGGCACTTCAACCATCCTGGCATCTGTTGGAGGGACAACACAGCACAGTGTAAGCAAGGCAGGAGGTCCCTGGAGTGTGTGGATGGTAACTTCCTTCTCCAAGTGACAGAGGAGCCAACAAGGAGAGGTGCTAGGCTGGACCTTGTTCTTACCAACAAGGAAGGGATGGTGAAGAATGTGAAACTCTTGGGCTATCTGGGCTGCAGTGACCATAAAATGGTGGATTTCAAGATCCTTAGGGTAGCGAGGAGGGTGCACAGCAAACTCACTAGACTTCAGGAGACCAGACTTCGGCCCCTTCAGGGATCAGTTTGGTAGAGTGACCTGGGATAAAGCCCTGGAGGGAAAAGGGGCCCAGGAAAGCTGGTTAATGTTCAAGGATCACCTCCTCCACGCTCAGGAGTGATGCATTCCAACAAAGAGGGAGTCAGGCAAAAATGCCAGGAGGCCTGCATGGATGAACAAGGAGCTCCTGGACAAACTCAAACACAAAAAGGCAGCCCACAGAGGGTGGAAGCAAGGACAGGTAGCCTGGGAGGAACACAGAGAAATTGTCTAAACAGCCAGAGATCAGGTTAGGAAAGCTAAAGCCCTGATAGAATTAAATCTGGCCAGGGACATCAAGGGCAATAAGAAAATCTTCTACAAGTACGTCGGTGATAAAACGAAAACTAGGGAAAATGTGGGCGCTCTCCTGAAGGAAACAGGAGACCTGGCTACCCAGGATATGGAGAAGGCTGAGGTACTCAATGGGTTTTTTGCCTCAGTCTTCACCAGCAAGTGCTCAAACCTCACCGCTCAAGTTGCAGAAGGCAAAGGAAGGGACTAGAAGAATGAAGAACTTCCCACTGCAGAAGATCAGGTTCAAGACCATCTAAGGAAACCTGAAGGTGCACAAGTCTATGGGACCTGATGAGATGCATCTGCGGGTCCTGAGGGAACTGGCGGATGAAGTTGCTAAGCCACTCTCCATCCTTTT
>NW_010102723.1:5192-51071 GCF_000699245.1 Pterocles gutturalis
GAAGGGGAAATAAGGAAGACCCGCGAACTACAGGCTGGTCAGTCTCACCTACGTGTCCAGCAAGATCATGGAGCAGATCCTCCTGGAAACTGTGCTAAGGCACATGGAAAATGGTGACTGGTAACAGCCAACATGACTTCACAAAGGGCAAATCAGGCCTGACAAATTTGGTGGCCTCCTACAGCAGGGTCACAGTATCAGTGGATAAAGGAACAGCAACTGACATCTTATATCTGGACTTGTGCAAAGCATTTGACATTGTCTCACATGACATCCTTGTCTCTAAATTGGAGAGACATTGATTTCATGGATGAACCAGCTGGTGGATAAGGAATTGGCTGAATGGTTGCACTCAAAGAGTTGTGGTCAATGGCTCAATGTCCAAGTGGAGACAGGTGACAAATGGCAATCCACAGGCATCGGTATTGGGATTGGTGTTAACATCTTTGTTGGAGACATGGACGGTGCGATCAAGGGCAACTTCAGCAAGTTTGCAGATGACACCAAGAGGTGTGGTGCAGTCAACATGCTGGAGGGAAGGAATGCCATCCAGAGGGACCCGGACAGGCTGGAGAGGTGGGCCCAGGCAAACCTCATGAAGTTCAATAAGGCCAAGTGCAAAGTTCTGCATGTGGATTGAGGCCATCCCAAGCACAAATACAGGCTGGGCGGAGAATGGATTGAGAGCATCCCTGAGGAGAAGGACTTCTGGGTGCTGGTTGATGAGAAGCTCAACATGGCCCGGCATTGTGTGCTTGCAGCCCAGAAAGCCAACTGTATACCGGTCTGCATCACAAGAAGTGTGACCTGCAAGTCAAGGTAAATGATTTTTCATCTCTACTCCACTCTCGTGAGACCCTACCTGGAGTACCGTGTCCAGCTGTGGGGAACCCAACATAAGTAAGACATGGACCTATTGAAGTGGGTCCAGAGGAGGATCACAGAAAAGATCAGAGGGCTGGAGCACCTCCAATATGAGAACAGACTGAGAGAGCTGGGGGTCTTTAGCCTAGAGAAGAGATGCCTCCGGGGCGACCTTATAAAAACCTTCCAGTACTCTCTATGAGGGAGTGCAGTGACAGAATGAGGAGTAACATTTTTTACATTTAGATTAGACACTAGGAGAAAATACTTTTCCGTGAAGGTGGTGAGGCACTGGAACAGGTTGCCCAGAGAAGCTGTGGATGCCCCACCCTTTGAGGGGTTCAAGGCCAGGCTGGATGAGGCTTTGAGCAACCTGGTCTAGTGGGAGGTGTCCCTGCCTGCGGCAGTGGGTTTGGAAACAGATGATCTTTAAGGTTTCTTCCAACCCAAACCATTCTATGATTCTATGAAAACAGCATTTTTAGAGGCCATTGACAGCTTTACAGTAACAGATGAACAGCTGACCTGCGGAGAATGATGCTGCCAACTTTCTCTTGTCCTCAAACATTTTGACTGCAGTCGTTCTGTTCTTATACCATCAACTAGTCGGATCACGGTTTTGAGTTTACTGATAAAACATCACACAGAATGTGCTGTATTTGTACTACCAAATTCACTCTTAAAGTGTGGATAGCCAAAAAAGTATTGTGCAGAACAGATTCTATTTAGGATCCAATTTAATTTAAACATCTATACCAGCAACTATGCAATGTAGATCAGATACAAATGAAGTACACGGTATGTACTAAACGCATGGATTCAAGAAGGTCAGCCCTGCAGTTTTGCAGCCAGTCAAGTCAAGGTCCATCTAACTAAATATTCCATCTCAGAATCAGATCTGTACCATCAGAAAAAAATGTTACGTATGAATGCACAGGTCCAGCAACCCATGGTCAAGTCAAAGGTTTTCTACATATCATTACATTTAGAGGCCCTCAAAAATAACTTTTTTAAACTAGTCCAACTTTTAACTGGCCACTGACACAGCTTTTGGAAGCATTAAGTTTCTCAGTGCAAATATGCATTCTCATAATGCAAACATACATGGTATCCTTACGTAGAATTTATCTGTAAATTCACTATCTCTGGTATGTTGCAAACGGACCTTTGCTTCAGTATTTCAGTCAGTTCTGTATCCGTTCAAGAAAAAAAAAGCTAAAAATACTAGGAAGGGATATTGTGTAGCAATTAAAGGAAAGAATCTGCAGTTGAAACATCTGGCATGTTGAGATTAGCTGTATCACTGATGTCCTCTGTGCTTTAAAGAAACATCAAAATTACATTTTTCCAAAAATAGGCATCTAGATCCTTTTAAGGCACTTTAAAAGGGAACTGATCAAAAAAAGTCCACTGAAACTAACAGAAGACTTGACCATTCAGAAATATTCATTTATGTTAGACAGATACTGAGGTATAGTGTCAGCAATAGGTCCTGCAGGAACAGTAAGCCTCAAAACCAAGACGGTAATTAAGACTTTTTAAGGGTAAAGCTTCTGTGTGAGTATAGAAGAGGTTACTCTACTGCTCTGTTAGGCAAGTTCTTCGCATCTATGATGAGCAACTGCTCATGCTTAGTTCAAGCTAAGCAGGGAAGTCAAGGCTTAAGTATAATAATTTTGTCCAGAGAACATAAAATGTACATGAAATACATGAACTGAAGAACTAGAAGTGAGTCTTGGTTGACCTTACCCAGGTAGCTGCATCAGTATTGGGCCCAAAATTGCCTACATGACACTGCTGGAAACACTGAAGTTGGGTAAAGATGTAGTAGAAATCAGACCAATACGGAAAAAGTAGTTAGCAACAGGTTGACTGTTTGGAAGGAGTCTGCGCAGAGAAAACAAGGTGTGGGGCAGCAAAAAAGGTGGGTTTGTTAAAAGAAAGCTCAGAAATAAATTATAAAATCAGGAGGAGAACCAAGAGGAGGGAGATCTTCCAGTTGGGTTGGAGATGCCTGTAAACGGTAGTGAAGCCAAGCTGCAATCACAAATCGCCAGGATGCTGGAGGGAGTCAGAGGGCTGGAGCACCTCCCCTGTGAGGACAGGCTGAGAGAGTCGGGTTATTCAGCCTGAAGAGAAGGCGACCCTGAGGAGAACTAACAGCAGCCTTTCAGTACCTAAAGGGGGCCTACAGAAGAGACTGGGAAACACTGTTTATCAGGGAGTGTAGTGACAGGACAAGGGGTAACAGTTATAAGCTGGAAGAGGGTAGATTTAGACTAGCTATCAGGAAGAAATTTTTCACTGTGAGGGTGGTGAGGCACTGGAACAGGTTGCCCAGGGAAGCTGTGGATGCCCCATCCCTGGAGGTGTTCACAGCCAGGCTGGATGAGGCTTTGAGCAACCTGGTCTAGTGGGAGGTGTCCCCGCCCATGGCAGGGGGTTTGGAACTCAATGATCTTTAAGGTCCCTTTCAACCCTAGCCATTCCATGATTCTATGAGTACTGCTGAAATCTCCATCAGGTCTTTATCCCCAAGACTTGGTGAGGCAAGGTGGAGATGGAGGGGATAGACTTGGAGAAAGCAATAGATTTTACCCTACAACTAAATGCAGAAGGGAAGACAATAGACTTATTACCTAGTAGGGCTCCCATGTGTTTCTTAAGATATAGGCGTATAACTGTGTATAAATACTACTTCTAGTAATAAACAATAGAAATGTGACTCAGTAATACTTGCAGTGATGTACATGTAATTTAACTGTGATGTACACAGTACTCAATGAAGTTATTAGCTTCTTAGTACTGTGTTGCTTAACCAATAACCACCATCAATCAGTCACATCTCGACTCTCCATTCTAAAGGGGTTGAGTCAAGCATGGCTAGTCACAAATGGCAAGACAGTCTCAACCATTCCTTTGTTCTGGGAAAGATGACATGACTTTTTATCCCTCATTTAAAGGAATGCCTCCTACTTAGTTCTCGACAACCATGACAGAGACACCTGCTTCACAGCCTTTGGGAAGGAGGAGGAAATCTCTCCATCCTCCCGCCTCTACAACAGGCCAGTGGGAGGGCAAGAGGTAGGTCTTCAGTGTGGAGCCTCACTGATTTATTTAGATGGATCTGTAACTCAAAAAGGCTAGAAAGTGCAGCTCAGACGACAGCTAAGTGCATACAAAAAGAGAAAACCTGTTTACAAGCTGGGTCTTAATTTTTATGTCACAACCCCAGTGAAGACAGACATACAAGGAGAACCTTACTTTTGACTGCTTCTGGTTCTGGTGAGCTGGAAGAGGGAACTGTTGACAGTGGCTGCATATTCCTCCTCTCTGCTGGGGCAGTGCTGGAAGGCGCTGGTGCTGTGGTCAGGCTATCCGTCTCTGCTGAGTTGATTGTAAGCCTCACCATAGCTTTGGAAGTCTTCAGGAGACTAATAAACTGAATGATAAAGAGAAAAGCTGGTGAAGAGCGTAACCAGACTGTTCAGTTGTAAAACAAAAATAAAGCAGAACAACAACTGCAAACTGGAGCTACAAGTCACAATCCCGTAGGTCTTCTTGGTAATGAACAAAGACAAATATCGATGCTTTTTATAAGAAACAGCAATAGAGTTAACTGTGGGTCAAACCTGGCTGATGTTAATCAAGTAGCTTCCATAAAACTTAATCAAACTATACCAGATGAGAATGTGGCAGTCTTTCTATGGCTTCTCTGGACAGAATACTATGTTTATAGCGATTACTAAAAAAAAAAAATGGGAAAACTAGTATTGTCTTTTAATGCTTGGGTGGTGCCCAATTCTCATCCCACAGAATTCAATGTCAAAACATCTACTGATTAACATAAATGTGCTACTGCCATCCTAGCTCCTTAATCAGAGGCACAGCTGGAAGGAAAACCTGAAAATATTATCTGAACTACGTGAGGGAGAGGACACCAAGGTGTAATGCAAAATCTAGCTTAAAAGGATACTGAAAAACCTTCAAAATTAATTGCTATCTCACAGAAAAGATACCAAATCCTCCCCTGACTTTACATTACAGTAGACGTATTTTCAGAAATTACTTACTCAGTCTCTCTGCCTCTTCTTCTAAAGCCTACCTACTTCTCTACAGACAACTTCACCCTCTCTTATTCATTTACTGCTTCAAAGAGAGTAAAATGGATGCTCTCCTAATTGCCCTTTAACAAACAGAAAATTATCTCATGCCTAAAGAATCACTTTCTTTTGTAGCAAGGCAGGTGCTAGAAAAAGCCCTCCTCAATTTGTTACAGAACCCAAACTGAGTTTCCAGAGCTACAAGTTAAAAATAAATCTTGTTATTTAAGAATGGAGAAAGTTTTATCCAAAGGGTTGGAATACCAGGCTTGGAATATAGTGATGTAATTGTTACAGATACTCCCCATGTATAAGCACAGTTCATGACCTGATTTACCACTGACACAACCCACTCATGTAAATTTACACATATTAATTACACTGGTGCTAATACTTTTAAAGTGGAGTAGCTATGAAGAGTTATTATTGAGCAATAGTTCATGGCTTTTAGACAACAACTGAGTGCCTCTCAGTCATCAGATCTGAACCACATGTGAAAAAAATCACATTTGCAGCACAGAGATAGACAGTTCATATCGTGTAGTAATGTAAAATAGCAGCTGAGCTTTAAAGTCAAACTTTAGCTTTTTCTGTAGTAGTTTCCTTATCCAGACAATGCCTGCAGATCTTTGGTTCTTTAGCCAGTTTTGAAAATGAAGTCAGAATATAGTCACAAAAACCTCACTGGTTTGTTCAAGACACAAACACCTCCTACGTTAAGTGATGTGTTTTCTTCAACATTCCTGACACTTCAGAAGCACCTTTTCTACTGGATATCCCACAACAATTTCATCATCCACTGCCAGGATCTGATCTCCAACTTTGATTCGTCCATCCTGGAAACAACAAAGAATAAAAAATACTAGCACTGGATGCTACTCCAAAAAACATTTTTCATTCTCTATTTGGATTTTAAATGTTCTCACACCTTTGCTGCTGCACCATGATCTGTTAAGCTCTTAATAACTACTCCATTAATTGTGTCTTCTTCACTAATGGCAATTCCCAAACCTCCTTGATCCTGGGGCAAACAGAAAAAATACAAATGGTTAAGTACTGTGTTTATCAAAATGTTAGAGTCCATTCAGTAAAGACTAGTTAAGCCTTCAGATAAAACAAAATTTTGAGTTTTCACAATGCATCAATATTTTGGTTTAAATTAATCTATTTATGAAATAGATTTTGCCAACCTACCAACAATATATTGGCTACCAAGATAACACTTCTAAATTCAAATCCACTCCCTTGAAACTTACAAAGTCAATTGCGATTCAGTTGTTAAACTGATAAATAGGAGTAAGAAACACAAAATATTTCAAAACTATGAATTGAGGTAAACAAAACTTAAGTTATATAGCTTGCATTCATTATTTGAAACCACAGAGAAACACACACAGGAGTGGAAAATACAGAGGATGGAAAAATGCATGCTCTTCCCATGAAATTAATAAATGTTTGTGGCACAGTGAAATGTCCCTAATGCTTTCATGTAGAATTAAATCATTCAGATTCCATCACCTGTAAGATATTCTCCTGACAAATAATGGAAGGCTAGATGCCTTCAAAGGAGAAAAACTTGCCAACAGTCTGCAAGTCTCTACCCTCATGTCCACTGAATGCAACTGACTTCTCCATTTCAGTAAGCAGGAGGAGAAATTTTTCCACTCTCATTTGGGAGCTTCATAGTTGTAGAACACCTGGCCATCTTCCCCCAGCTGCACAATTTCCACTAAATATACATGTTGTTTGGGGGAATCTGGTGCTTACAATCTGCTAATTAATTTACTTTGAACAACTAAGGCAATGATTTTACCAGAGGCACCACCAGCAGCTGGTTACCAAAAGTTTTGCAAATAGGACAAGAGGTGACGTCTTCCAGAGACACACAGGAACTGGCAAATTTATGTGAAGTTAAAGAGACTCATGAGGTTGCCAAAGACAGTTATTAAGTCAGGAAAACTTTGGGGTCCATTCACAAATAGGAAGAGACAACCTCTAGAAATCCCTATTCTGACTTCCAGTAAGTAAGGGACAAAGTTTGTTTGCCATAAGAGGGACTCCTTTTCAAAAGGGTGAGCTGGTGAATACAAATATGGTTGATGTAAATTTAATTTTCAGCACATACCTTAGGGAGTTCCACATACTGAATGTTTTTACATGAACTCAAGTCAGAACAAGCACTGGAGTTTGCGGCACTGATACCGATCTAATAGAAAATGAAAAAATAACTGTGAGCAACGTTCAACATTTTGCATCAAAATAAAAGTAGTGCACAAGCATTTAAAGTGGGTCCGATCATTTTCTGGATTCATTTAAACTGCTATAACCCTATTCAAGGGAATGTCAGATTTACTTCATAGTTTAGATGAACATAAAGTAAAACAGAATTGAGCACAGCTGTACTAAATTCAGCAGCTTTACTAAAATCTCATTTGTTACTTACTTGGATTTCTGTTTCTTTTGCAGTATTTGCTAAGCAGACAGGGCACTCCTCTACTCAGAAAAAATATTAGTATCTCAGTAAAACGAGAAGACGAAAAATGTACTTTACCTCTTGATGCTGAAGTGTCCCTGAAGTACCCTGTGAAGGCTCTACTGACTTTGCTGGGCAAACAGCCATCTGATTTACTGCATCTTTATTTCTACAATAGATTCAGTCAAATAATGTAGTAAGAATGTAGCATCATATTTCTTAGAACAAGTTTAGGCCTAGCCCTTTCTTTTACTTTATCTCTGGCACTCACAATGCAAATATCAAAACAGAAAACTCAAGACATATTTAACTAGTATTAAGAAGTGGGTTCAAAAGCACATCCACCTTACCAAAATTTAAAATAAATGAGAAACACTCTGTGCAGAACTTGAGTATATTAAAAATAAGCCATTTTTGACAAAACTTGAACCAGAACTTACCTGACAAAGATTATTTTCACTTTGGATGGTGCACATTTGATTATTGAGGAAGCATTCTGATGAGTTCTTCCATACAGTATTTGCCCATTTATCTATACATAGGAAAGCAGCAATTATTTCTCAAAATATTTTAATTCCCTTAAACTATTTTTAAGCCTTAAAAAAATCCATTATCCCACATCACTGGCTAAAGTATAATTCTCTTAAAACAACAGAGTATGTCATGTCCTGCTTTCACTCTCTTCTTGCAGTACAAAATTCCTTATGGCTTGGTTTCAGACTAACACTGTCACAGTGCTAAAAATGTCCTTCTCTGAGTTATACTGGGTTGACTTGGCACATCATCTATTCCCACCTGTCATTGATCGCCTCATGACCGATGTAGTGATAAAGCAGGGCCATAGGAAATTCCAACCACAACAAATAAATTAACTACTTATATCCAGCAACGAGATCGCTATTATTTACCCAATCTCAGCTTTGAGCCAGGCACTTTATACACAGAAGTCTGAACACTGGTGCATTTACAATCTGAAGATTTGACCTGACAATCATTATCTTCATTTGGCAGAGCAGACTCACTGAAACCCCCTGAAGCTCCTATATTCAGATATGAGTGAAGGTATCAGCATGAATTTGCAGAATAAGGCCATTATTTGTTCACATTTTATCAGATGCATTTGTTCTTGGAAATGGAAAACTGCAGTGCAGAAGACCACTCTAAGAAAGGGTAAATGACTGGAAAAGGACAGCTTTACCTACACAAAGGGAAAATGTGACACACACCACAGCAGTACTAATACAAGCACAGATAAAAATGAACAGCAACAGATGTGAGACACTGAACTGAGGGCTGAGCACAACAGCAACCCCTCAGCTCCCACACAGGCTGCGTCCACCAGGCATGGTCACAGGATACTGAACCCTGTCATGTACACTAGAGGTGACAATCCAGATGCAGCACTGCTTCCAGTGTTTGCTTATGAAAACCATGGTCAGGCTGTCAGCTGGGGGATGGGGCATGGCCCACCACAGCTAATGGACAGCTACTTGGGAACGTATGGAGCAAGCTTGGATGTCTCCTCTCAGAAGAAGTTGAGACAATCTCTTTGCATCAGTTTGCAGGTACGGACAGAGAGCAAGAAATCACATGAAAGCAGACTCAGACAGATGTGTTTCAATGTGTTCTGAGGATATTCAGCATCTGCAACATCAAGGTTTTAAAAACAGGCATTTTACCTGCTTCAAGAGAACCATCTAGCAAGTAACACTGGACTTCGCAACTAACAGGTCCCTCCATAAGACCAGGTTCACAGTGCTACAAAACCCTTAGTTTCTCTCCTAGTCAGCAACTGCCAGGCTACATAGTGTCTCTCAGTGTCTCCCTCAAGTTTTGCTCAGTCTCGCTATTTCCTCCCTGTACCATCTCCCCAGTGCATCCTCAAACACCTCCATGTACAGTTCTGAAGTTACAAAAAGCATTTCTGTGAGGGTAATGTTACCTACTGCTGTCAGAAAGAATGGGAAAAGCTACAGCAGAGAATACATCTGAAAGTATAATCAACTGAACTGTAGTAATATAAAAATATATTTTATACTCATATACATACTGGTAAAGTTAGCTGTGTGTTCAGCAGTTGAGTCCCTTCACAAAGTCACTAGCAAACAACCTGAATGTGTCATGAGATGAAAGTCCATAATAAAAATGGATCTGTTCCTGTTTCCCCAATTTAATTTAAATTTTATATGTTACATAACATAAAAATAATCTGGTATTATCACACAGCAGACAGAGAAGTAATGAGAAAGTCCGGAGCACTCCACAGATGGATGGACTAAAGGACTCCAATATTTTCCACGGTCTGCAGTGCACTGCCCTTCCACACATCTCCATAACACAGAAACTGCTGTCATTCCCCATTTTTATCCATTTTAAATAACACACACACACCTTACCTAGTGCTACTGTAACCAGGAAAAAAAGTCCCAGCTGCAACTATTTGGCATAAATCAGAATGAAAATCTGGTAGCATAGTGATGTTTACTTGGATAAGTTGGTTATTTCCAAGTCCACTGAAGAACATATATAGCAGTAAGAATATAATATTTTAGTGCATTTTAAGTCAGTATGTTTGGGTTTCAGTATAAGTGGCAAAAACTCACCTCTAGTAACTCATCTGCAATCTGCAACCTGCCATCCTTTCCAGCTGCTCCATTTGGATCAATTCCCACTATAAAGACACTCATCTTGGATCGGTCTTTGTTACCAGCAAGACTAAGTCCCAGACCTGTCCTTCCTTTTTCCAGCTCAATCATGTGTAGCTCACCCGGTAGATTTCCATAGCGTTGCACGATCTTTTCTAAATGTAAAAGTGTGGGCAGCAGAGGCTGGAGTTACATTAGAAAATTCCACATGTCACCTAGAGAGTCAAGATAAGTGTCCAGTGGGCAGTATTTAAGAGAAGAATCCCAAAATGGATGAGAAAATTTTAAGTGTACACCACACTTTCTTTTAAGCTAAGCCTTAGGTGACTTAGAACAATATTTCTAATTTCTTGTTTTCCTTCTAGCTTCAGAAAACATTAAACCTCCTCTTAAAAAAAATATTTTCACACATGAAAGCAATAATCTTCCCTCCAGTAACATCTTCAGGTAACAGAAGCTACCACATCAATCACTGCCATCAGTTACCTAGAGTACAGAGGAATTCTGCAAGTAACCCTACATATGAAACAATAAATCTGGGCCATGGAGGAAAACAGAGATTGGAGTGCAGTGAAGGAGAACAAATAAATTTTATATTTCAGCATGTGCATCTGACCAAGCACAACTGAAAGCTGACAGCAACACTTAACAACCACGAGGCACACAAGAACAAAGTAGTTCAAACTGGACCCCCCGTATCTTCTGCTACAGTACTACTTCAACACTGAATATTTCGAACATTATCACAAAGGCTAAACTTACTCCAGCTGTAACCAAACTCATCTTCCTTCTCCACATCCTCTTGGACTCTGATAGAAGATGACTGTGCAACATCACAGCTCATTCCTGAAAATGCTGAAGGAGGGGGCAGAGGCAAGTTACAGAGCGAAGTCTTTTCTGGCTCTAAATCAGACTGACTGAATGCCTGTGGATAATAAGAAAAATAGAGTGGCTAAGCAGATGCAGGCTCTGTGTAGGGGAAACTAGCATACAAAAATGTTGAAATGGCAATGACTTTGGCTTTGAAGTTTAAACACCTAGCAGCTGGAATTCTAAATGAATAACATGGCACAGAAAGGCTGCAAGAGATTAAAGACAGAAACAAACACCAGGCAAGGTAACAGATAACATCACTCCAAAATGGTTTTGAAAGCAAACAGAACTCACAATAAAAGCCCAATTCAGTAAAGTTTTATGTGCCACTTTACATTTCAGAAAAAGTCTCTTAAAAAGACTCAAGTGATTTTTTTTTTAATGCCGCATTTGTAAAAAACTCCTACTTCATTTTATTTTTAAAGGCCACCACGCATCTCTTCCTACAATATGCTTTAGAAGCCAAATACAAGGAAGGGAAAGGAAATAAAGAACTTGATGCTTTTAAAAATGCTTCCAGAAAAAAAAAAAAAGTCATTTATTAACTGAAAGGACAATTTAAAATGAAAATGAAACAGATGATAACTGAATAAATCCACAGTAACTGGACTTTTTCAGTCTTATTTACTGGTTTCCTATAAGCTGCACAGAAGAGATTAAATAAAGGAGCATACAGATTAAATCACAAAGGAGAAAAATAATTCTGGTCTTGATGTACGTGGTCTATTCATAGTCACAAAAAGTTAAAAGTATAAACATATGGCTACTGCAACATAATGCTTAAATGCCCAAATCCACAATCTGGCAAGCCTCCATGCAAGTTAGTTTCCCTGAGGAATACGGACTCTGATCAGCGATTTGGCTAAGTGTTTGTAATTTGTATCATTTTGGCTCGCTCAGAGCAAACATGCAGGCAAGAAACTAATGTCTGAATATCATCATTCTGAAGCTTATGCATGCCCAACAGACTTTGATACTTGGCAGATTAGATGTTGATGTAAACAACAAAAACTTTAGATGAAAACCAGGTATTTCTCTAACACTAGGATTTTCAGGTGTTGCCCTAGCTTCTCAGCCCTATTCTCATCATTTCAGCTTTCATTACCTCCATTAGCAAAAGTTTGAACACAGTATCTCAGATGGTGTTTCTGGGTGCCAAAAACAGCAAGACAATTTCTTCATCAGAGGCAACAGTGTCATGAATAACAACATACACCTTGGAAGACTTCAATCTGCTTTAAACTGAAGGTGTTGAAAAAATAGAAAGTTATCAATTTAGTCATACTGAGATTTAAGGAAAGTCCCAGGGAAAATGAGTTACTGTCATTCTCTGTATACTCCAAAGATATAAAGAAAACTCAACTTCAGTTCCCTCATTCTGCTTCTGCTTGATAAAAGATTTTCCTTTCATTCAGGAATTTGTGCTAGGAGCTTAACTAAGATATCATTAAATGTCAAAAGTGTGGGAAGTTTTAATATGGCACCCAAGGGAATCATTTATATAAAAAAAATGCCATATAAATGCCACATATCTTTTTATCATTGTATAAGTCACGTTAACCTGTGCCTCAAATCTAAGACAATGCCATCCTGCTGAGATGATATCTTGCATCACTAAGTCTCATGTAAGAATTATTTATAGTTTATGCCAATTATACTGTAAAACATGCTAGCAGTTACAGTAAACCTCAACCGAAGCAGCAAAATTATAGCAAAGACATTGTTACCCATAAGAATCAGAGTAGGCTAGAAACATTACTTAATAACATTCAAAGTGATTTTTCATAATCAAAAATTCATGTATCCCCCACGGATAAGAGTTGGTGACAGACCTCTACCTCAAAGACTGGCAAAGGAGAGAGTAGTTCTAGAAACACCAATTTTTTAGAGTGCTTCCTAGAGTTTTAACTAGAAAGCTACATTATATACTGAAAAAATGAGGAAATACAGTGTGAGAGCAGACCAGATCAGCAGATCTCACAGTAGCCTCTGTGTTTTAAAACCAAAATTAACGGATTATGTTAGCGGTACTTTGGGTAAATGACAGTGTTCAAGAACTCTGCAAATTTAAAGAAAACATGACCAAAATAAAGAACAAAAAATTGCCATCAAGGATCTCTGAAGATCTATAAGGTGTGGATGCATGCATACATCCTGACAGATTAGCCCTTATAAACTGCAGCCACCATAATCTGATGAAAAATGCTTCTTTCTGTACTTCTGTGCATGCGTACATAAACCTCAACATGCCTGATGTTTAAGGAAATGCCAAAACAACAGTAGAAGCAAGGCTGCTTTGTGAAAAGGGTAAAAAGGATGTTACAATGCCTGTTGGGTGGAGGGGACCACGTTCTGCCTCAGAACTCAGCCTGCCACACATGCACTGCCAGCAGCAGAAGCTAGTCTCCGCAGCTTACACACACATAAGACTTTTTATCCCTGAATCGGGCCACACACAAAAAACCTAAAATGCTTTAACTCATGAAATACTTTCCGTGTGCCACAGCACAGTATTTCATTTAAAATGCAAAGCACCAGACCCATTTGGTCACCAGCGTCACTCCAATCACAGCCAAGCAAATATTAAAACCGGCAGCAAGTCTGGAGCAGTATCACTTTCAACAAAGGAGGCACACGCAGAGGAAGAAGCAGTACTCTGGAAGGTATCACAGGCCATGTACAAACATACAGCACACATACAATAGGACCCACTCACTGGAATCAAGACAAACCTTGAACGGTGTGGGAGCAAAAGGGTTAGTTGGGGAACAACGGAAGGTAACCCTAATTGGATTCAATATCTCCTACAGTAACAGAAAACAGCAATCCACATGTTACAGCATCTTTGTCAATACACAGTACTATTAATGAATAACTCATTTTCAGCTATGGATTCATCTTACTAACCACAGCAATGTTATTAACTCCACTTATAAATGGACAAAAGTATTAAAGGGGTTATTAAGGACTGAAGATTCAGCAAAGTTTCCTACTGTACAATAACCTTAGTTCAGCAGAAGCAGACAGAGACGACAAGAGGCCATTCTTATCTCAATATTAAAAAGGAATTATGCAGAAATTGCAAAAATATTAGGCTTTCTCCAAAAATACATGCTTCTTTTTTCAGAAATACTTTTGAAAATATAGAAAATACAAGCAATCATCTGTTATGATTCTACTCCCTCTCCTCTGAAATGTAACAAAGACAGATTTCAAAAATATACATGCAATTATATACTACATATCATATCATAAATTTTCATTGTACATTTGATATATTTGACAACATGGGAAAACAGACAAAGGGCACAATCACTCCCAAGATATATAGCCAGCTAGAAATTATTTTATTAAATCAGAAATGCATTCACACAAGAATTAAGCCTTTATTATTTTGTTAGAGACTAACTGTTCCCAATATGAATAACATGCAGCAAGCACTAACCACAAAAAACAGAATCTGATTTTTTCATATTTCCAAAGATGTCAGCATCCTGTTCACGGTGCATTCAAAGAATTTTCAAGAAGCAGAGAAAAAATATTTTCAGCATCATAATACGAAAGCTGTTAATCTTTTTTTTCATGCAAAAAGCAAAAAAATATATATCAAAGCTGGAAAGTCCTAACCACATAAAAAGAAAATGGAATACAGAGCAGCAAAACACCTCCCGCTGATGAGAGAGTTACACTCAGGTGGATATTTTAACATATACCACAGAGACTGATTTTGTAATTGAGCACCTACTCTTTTGGTAGCTCTGATTAGGCCAGATTTGGTGGGTATGATAATGAGCTGGCATTTTTTAACTTCTTCAAAACTTTTCTATGTACATGCGTGTCTGTGTCTTTGTAATTCACTACACAGAATTTCCACTCTCATCAGCAAGGTATTTGACACAAATTTACATAAAAGACTTTAAAGACAGAGAGACACAAACAGCAAAGAAGCACACATAAAATGTTTGGTGTGTCAAAAGCAGACAGCAAGTCATCATCCAACCTTCTTAATGCTGAACTGAGAAGAATCAGCAAACGGGTTAGTGCTGCTGAAGACAGCTGGCCTATAGAAAAGACTGTTCTGCGAGAAAGGCAGGGAAGGGCTCTAAAAGGAAAATGTAATAAAAACTAAGCAAAAACATTTTAAAAAGAACCCTTTGTGACTCACAAAACAAAACACACTTTTTAGCAGTTTGAGGTAACCAAACAACGTCTGCTTCCCGCACTTCCCTACAGACATCAGAAGGTAAGCGAAACTGCATTTGCCCTGTGTTTGTATCAGCTATGTTTAGCAGATAGTAGAGAAAAAGCACCAATCCTCACACCCGTTCTAGCTCACAAAGTGCATAAAGTACAGAATGCAGCAGCATGAACAACACAAAATTTACTTGCTGTGCTATTTGTACAATTTGTGCAAGCAACTCAGCATATGGGATACTCTTGCCCATTAGTTAATTATAAAATTGTGGATATCTGGATTAGAATAAAAGGTTTATTTTTATTTTGAAAATCACAGATTAATTCTCGTAATTTGATTTACCTCTTGAGGTGACACACTCATTGTTAATTTCACAAAAGAGAAGGTTTAGGAATATTGGGCATCTCTAAACAGGCTTCATAGCTAATAACCACTTTTACAGCTCACTTTGTATGTGTGTGCATGCATCTATAATTCACTGAATTTATAGTTTAATAAAAGTAAATTTTCTAGTCTTCTCCTTAAACAATGCAAGATACTTCTTTATTATTACTTAACATAAAAAGAGTTTTCATGTTCAGACAAGATTAAAGGATGTAATGTGACCATTTATATTCCTTATGCAGTTTTTGTACTGTACTCTATTTGTGATCAGAACCTGTTTAATAAAGATAGGACAGCCCTGATTTTGCACACTGTGTTGGAAATACTGTTCAATGTATACTTAAAAGTAAGTTTTACAGTATGTATATCCATCTGGCAATTGCTTCCATGTCTTAGGGCTGGAAGTTCAACACTGCTGGAAACTAAGCATAGTAAGTGGAATGGAATGTGAAAGGCTTGCAGCATCAACTGATACATTTACATCATGGCAATTTAATCCAGATATATGTTACTGCTTGAATATTTTCTTAAAGCATTTTGGTTTTCTAAATGTTCCTGAAAATAGAAAATGCATCCCTAAACATTTATGCTCAAATATCATTTTGCAAAACAAAAAGTAATGTAATTTGGTAAGACAACGTATGTCTTGGTTCTACAGTATCTTCAGCAATGAGAAAGTAGAGTTGTGCATGAACAAGTTTTCTTCACTGATGAGTCACCCACAGTCAATAGCCAGTTCCCCTACAGTACAACGTTTTCTGTTTACACATGTGATTCACATTTGATTTTGTCTTTTATAGAAGTTTGGGAAAAGAAATTTGCCTATTACACTTTAACCATTACATTTGTCATCTGCACAAAATTTTAAATTGTATCTTGATGAAACTTTGAGCAACTGAAATAAGCATCACAAACATTTTGTATATAAATACTGAAATTCTAGTAAAAGAGAAAAACAAAGATAAGTCACAGTAATTAAAAATCTTGCCTTTTGTATTTTTTCATTATGACATAGCACCTAAAAATACTACTGCTAGCTCAAATTCTAATCCATGCAACAGCATTGCACTGATATGGCCTGACTGCTGTAATAAAACATGGAGCATTTGAATCTGCCTAAACAGATAGGTTTTAAACTGTGCACATGAAGCATGCTGTCTTGTACAGTCTAGGACCAGAAAAGCAAATGCTAAAATAAAGGGTATTTTTCCTTTTACCCTTATTTTGTAAAACAAAACCTAAAATAACAGGATTTATTTTACCTTTTTTTTTTTTTTTCAACTAACTTGTGTTCAGCATTTTATTAATGTGTCCAGGATGCTAGGGTATCTAGAAACCAGCTAGCACTTCATATAGCATAAAGCTGTAACCCTACAAATTATCTGGGATCATAACCCTGGTGACTGATTAATTCTTACTCAGAAATACGCAGAACAGTATCAGTATGAAACACAGATTTGTTGGATAACTGCTTGCTAGCAAAACTAGCAATTAGATTTTCACAGCCCATTTGCATTATTTGGGCTATCCTGGCATGTGCTTAGGATCTCTTTAACTACTACAGCAGCCTGAATGAAGAAAACAAAGGGGAAGAAACTGACTCTTCCTCAAGATGTCACTTGAAACAGACTGCCTTGCTAAATACATAGTGGTACCATATTAGATGTAGCTACTGTGTGCAGGCAGCTAGCTATCTGGGTGACCGCACATGAATGAAGGCAGGAAATTCCCTTATGAGGTCTTATTATAAAGTACAGATGCAAGTTTCAAAAGATGAAGACAATAAATATAATGCCATTTACAAAGATCACAACACAAAGTGTGTGTACAGTAAGAGCATTTGCAATGTTTTTGCTTACAGAGAAACAAGAATTTGTTAATAAACAGTGAAGAAATAACCAGCAAGCTTAATAACTGGAAAATAAAAAGAACAAAGAACTACAATTAAAAATAGCAAAGAAGCATTCTCTAAATAAAAGTAATTTGTGATAAAGTAATGGCATCATTCCTGTCCCAAACTGGCCTAAACATTCAGCAGTGGCAATTTTGTTTACATCACAGCAAATAAAAAAGCCTTACTTAGTAGCAAGTATCAATAACCAACATTCAATAGAGCTTTTTCATGCAACTTTACCTGAGATGACTGATGATAAAATGGGTTAGTAGTTTTCTGCCCACAGGGAGCAGAAGCTGAAGAAGAGCTACAAAGAGACTCTGGCTGGGGAACAAGAGTTATGAGACAACTAGTAAATAAACATGCAGCTTACACAGTCTACAAAGAGGAAGTTTAGTTTCTAGTCATGCAAGCAACTTATATTAAAGCTGAGTAGCTTTTGTCTGCAATGTCCATGCAGCTTAGTGACGGAAAACTTCCGTGTACTTCTAGGTCCTTTCATTAATGTCCAATGAATTTTTTAACAGGTGCTGTATTTCTGCATGCGCTCCTCAGACATGCTGTCAATCTCTAAGAGTTGGTTTTAGATAAGACTCCTACTCTGCCCCCAAACAAATTATCTTTCTTGAGGCTTTTCAAAATAGTTTGAGGACGGCGTGCTGGAGGGTAATTCCAAATCCGAATCGATTTCATTCTAAATGGAAATAATACTTAAATCAAATCTTTGTTCCTAAAATAGCTGAGATGGAACTTTCAGGATTAAATACACCATTCCCAAACACCACCACCTTGGATATTTGTTTCATCTACTACTAAGTATTACATCTCTTCTCATATTCTTTATGCTTACCCTTGGTCTGCTTATAATGCTCTGTACCATAAAGACTACTGGATTGCCTGCCTTCCGTATGGCTTCCACAGCTTGTTCGTGGCTGGCATCTCTGAGGTCAATTCCATCCACCTGTAATTGGAAGGCCTCATCTTAACATTGCAAGAAGCTACAAGAATCATGACTCAGTTCTGGGTTTTGGTTAGGGAACTTCGACTAAATCCTGGAGACCAAACCTCTATTACTGGTAGAAGTGCTTTTACTGACTTGGCCTGAGGTCTCTCACACACAATTTGAGATTTCCAAGAGCACTGAAAGGACATCAAATAAATATTCTCCATGGTTTTAAAAACAGTTTTTTCAATATTCTTGCTTCAGGCTCCATACGTTTTCTCACAGCCAACATAATACAAGAGATATGATAACCAGAGACAAGGTAATCTGAAGAGAGTGGTAGCATTTGCCAAGTACCGCTTCCTGTAAATCCTATTTCGGAATAAACTACCTTCCAGGACTTTATGAGATTTACAAACTGAAACTTGCTAGGTGCTGGAGGGTCTTTCATTATAGGATATTATGTCAGTATAGTATGCTTTTTTCCCTTTTTCTTTTTCTTTTTTTTTTTTTTTTTTAAAAAAGCAAGACACTTTCCCCAAAAGTTAGATTTTTTAGGTCAGACCTGAAAAGCTTTCTCTCTTCTAGAAGAAAGCATTTACAAAGGATGGCTAAGGACAAATTTTTGCCTGGTTACTTTTCTTCATGCCTTTATATGTATTGGTGTAAAGCAGTTTGTCTCGCAATCCAGGTAAGAAAAATGTTATGGTGAGGTTAGCATCAGTAAAGCACTCTCACAATGACAACAATAAAAGCTAGAAGATAACACAGAAGATTCTTTGTTAGTGGCAATTCTTGCACACAAAGTTATGTAATGAGGATTACCCCTGCCTTTCTAATTGTCTAACTCTACCTTAAGCATAACCATCCAATGTAAATAAAGAAAGAATGAAAACAATCTGCAAGAGAAAAGTCTAAACCTATAAGGAACTCAACAACATCACTAAGGCTCTCTGACTCCCTGTGTCTGAAATACTGTATGCATTAGCAGAGAAAAGCCTAGACACCCCGCAACTTGAGAAACTGAAATAACCCATTCAGAAACAGTCACATTAACACAACATTGGCTACTTAATGTCACTCACCCACTGCAAGCATCATTGTCAGAGACAATCGCTGCATTCATAAAAATATAGGTATCCAGATACAATGAATGTTTTTTAACTTTGTGGCCACAAAGCAAAAATCCACCTCCCAGCTTGTTATACACTGGAAACGCTTCCATTCTGTTGTAGAAAGTGCTACCTACACTAAAGTACCAATTCAAGATCCTTTATATGGATCTTGTAGCAGACAGTAAATGGCGGTTTAAGTATCACTATGTGAAGCAAGCCCAGCCTGATCCACAGGAAGCATCACCACCTCCATCACCCTGCTTGTTATGTTCTTACTGATGGACAGTCAGCTAGGGGCATCCAGCAGGGTGAAGAGGAGTGCAGTTCCTAAAGGCCTGAGAGTGGAGATGGGGTAATGTCTTATTGATAATCACTAGAGAAAAGACACATTCCCTTCAGTATGTTCAATCTTTAATATCTTTAAGCCAGAAACCAGAAGTGGCTGCGTGAGCACAGGACTGGCTAAGCAGAAGTCTAAATAAATTCCTCCTGCAACACCACTGGCTAACCTATCCTCAGGTATGGGCACAATGCTCTTAACTTTCTCTGTCTGAAAGCCAGCCTTCTTCATGCCAGCAGGAAAAGAACTGTGTCTCCCTTAATTTCTGCACAAAACGCACAAGAATGATGCATTCTCATTAAGATTTAAGAGGGAAACAAGCCTGGCATTTATTTGCATTATTTGCTATCACTGGCCATTTCTGTTGCTATCTAGTACACACAGGGAAAACATTTTACCTTCACCAAACTGAAGCTTTTTCCTGGCTTTAAAACAGGCAAGTAGAACTGATGGCTTTGGAGACCCCTCCTCACGCAGTCAGTCACCTATGCTTTAGATTGTATATTCAAATTAAAGCTGCTTGCATACCAACATCAGCAGATGGTACTACACTCTGCATGGCTGAAGTGGTGCCAGCTGGAGCAATTACACAGCTGTTGGCCCAGGACCACACATCCATCTCAGCGGCTCCTGAGATGCTGGGGGTATTGCAAGCAAAAGCCACTCAGGTGGTACCTCCACGATCCGATCTCCGGTTTTCAGTGTTCCATTTTTGCCAGCTGGGCTGTCTTCCAGGATGTGCTTGATAAAGATCCCTCTCATCACCTCTCCATTACTGAGGCGGCTCCCCATCCCTCGACCTCCAACAATGCTGATCCCCAGTGACTTGCTAGGCTCTCTCCAGAGTTCAACTCTGTTGTGACAAAACAGGGACCAAAATAAATGAAAATCCGTTGTGACAACGCTGCACACTGAAGACACCTGGATTTGCACAATGGTTTAAAAACGTTCAGAAATAACTCCTCCTTGGAAAGTTTTGTCAGGAGTTGTCTACTGAATTGCTCAGAAAGTCTGCAATTTTGTCTACTGTTGTTCACTTTATTTTGGATTCTAATCAAAACTTTGAATCCTTCTCTTCATCTCTTCTTACCGGCTCCCAGAAAGTCAGCCCATAAAGATAAACTACTAAGGCAATCCAGAAACTGCAAAATTGTAGGAATTTAGTCCAATGTCAGTAAAAACCCACAGTGAATTACTCTTGCAATGCACAATATACATAAGTGCAGCAATTCTGTTGTTTTCTTATTCCTCTTAAAATACATTTCAGGTTTCAATTTTTTTTAATTTTAGATGAGATTTCATGCTGTGCTACTACATCTGCACTTACTTTCTGGGCTGGTTCCAGTTACTGAAAGCCGCATTTTGAAGTTCACTTTCTTCTCCCTCCCCCTCTTCACGTTCTGGAAGCTCTGGGAGTTCCCTGCTGATGAACATGAACATGAAATTAATTTTTAAAGAGGCCACATAATCCCTAGCTTTCACTGCAAAATTTCACGTATTGGATCACCCTGCCAGCATTAGAATTTGCACAAGGAACTTCTTTTTCAGATGTCTGTTAGAATGCATACTGTGTTTGGGGATTCCTTGTCTACTTCTCTCTGCAATTAAGTTGCTATCAAATGACAGCCACAAAATACAGACTCTGCATTTTGTACCTAGAACCAAATCAAAGCTGAAGGTAATTACTTATTGTTTCCAAAATGGAATAAATTACAACAGCAGCATTGAAAACCAGTTTGCTTTTGGAAATTAATTTCAAGAAAACAAAAATTATTAGTCACTGAATATTTTGGCCTGTAATTGTAATGAATTTTTGAAACTCAAGAAAAAGCACATCATAATTCATTCTTTCCAGTATACGTTCCGGAAAGACCATCAATGCCAAATTCTCATGTTGAAAACACTGAGTATTTGCAGTGATGAATAAATTAAATTGTATAGTATTTAAGAGAAGCTTAGGATGAGGTAATATTCAATCTTCTTTTTCAGTAGATCAAACACCTATAAAACAGCCTTGTAAAAATATCAAAAAATTTGCTAGCCAAAGCAAAAATCATATTCTGAACAGCTTTTTTATTGTAATGGCTGCTGGTCTGAAGAAGATCATCCATCTTTCACCTCTTCAAAAATGAAACCTAGCCTACTGAACTGCGCAAAGTGTATGGAAAGAGTTATATCTGAGAGCCCTATAGGAGAAAACAGTAAGTCTTTTGACTCACCTGACAGTATGTGAAGGAAAAAGTTCAAGTGGCCCAGATCCCTCTGTTTGTTGTCCCAAACAGGCCCTGTATTCGTCTAAATTTTCCGCTGGCACATACGTAATACTGCAATAAAATGGGACATGATTAAAGTAGCATGAGGACTTTTGTTCCTATCTTTGGTGAGTGTGAAGAACGGATATGAGGAAGCCACTCAAGACTACTTCATATAGCCATTGACTTCAAAACCACAGTGCTGGTATGCTGGGAATAAGGAGTTACATGAATCCTTTGTGACTTTGCAACAAATATGCATTTATGGTCAAATTAGGTAACTGAACAGCACATAATTTTCTGAGGGCTCACCACTCCATTTTAAATAAATGGTGCTTGAACAGTGACAAGAGTATAATACAGACAATCCAGCTCCAGTCAAAACAGAGATTCCTCATGCAGAGACAAACACTGAAGGGTCTGTGAAGTGTGAAGGACCATTACCATTCTAAATGCTGGCTGAAAATGCTTCTGGAAGTTGGCTTGAAGGAGGTTTTGTGTTTTCCTGGGTGGCTTCGTATTTATTTTAGGTTTCTACACTTTCGGTGAGAAGTACTGCATGGGTTTGGACATACAAACGTATAATAGCACACCACTAATGTGGCAGGGAGCAATCCCCTGCTCAACTCCTTCCTCCACCCCTTCATGCCCTTCCAGCCAGCTGGGACAGTCAGACAGTCATGTTTCAGCAGTCAATGCACACTCTTGAAGCCCTGGTGTACTCCTGAAGCCCTGCTGTAACCCAACCGTGTTTGAATGCCAGAAACAGAAATGGCACAATAGACTGGGGAAGGAGAAATAAAGAGAAGGAAACAAGATTAAGGCATGAAGAATATCTTTTAAAAAACTTTCCTCTACAGGCAAAAGGACACCGTGATCTAAACCAGTGCTACTTAGATGATCCTCCTTTAATGATGCTTTGTCTTCTTAAAAATCTTTAGCTGTTCAATAAGCAGCTTAGCTATAAAATCCAAGTCTGACAAGAAGTAAGGCTGATGGAAAAAGAACACAAGAAAGATAGCTGTTCTCCCATCCATCACATGGTTAAAAGAAACATGAGCTGCCTCCCCACAGAACAGAGAGAGCAAAAAAAGATAAAAATCCTGATCATTTCCCAGCAACATGTAAGCTGCTGAGGACTGACTCCTTGAGCTCTGAGTCTCTCACTTACTTAGAGCCCTCTCCTGTCTGTCACTCCCTGACTGTCACTGGTTCCCCTTCTTGTGCGTTTTCTGCTGAATACAGCAAGCAGTAGAAGGCAGAGAAAATAAACTTTTATATGACTAATGTTGTCTGTCCAAAACACTTGAAATACTAGGGCCTGAGCAGTGAGGCTCTGAACCAAAGTTGACCTCTAGA
The DNA here is from genome assembly GCF_000699245.1 of Pterocles gutturalis. Classification (NCBI taxonomy): domain Eukaryota; kingdom Metazoa; phylum Chordata; class Aves; order Pterocliformes; family Pteroclidae; genus Pterocles; species Pterocles gutturalis. The sequence goes on from NW_010102723.1 coordinate 28,633, forward strand.
TGAACCTCACAACCTAACAATATACCTAATATGTATAATATTGATCACATATGCAATGTATTACCTTATTAATATACACAGTAGTTTATAAAAGCTTTGCTGTAACACTTACAGAGCTTTGCTGTAACGCTTGCTGTGTAAGGTTCGCCAGCAGAAAGACACTGATGGTGTAACAGTAGCCAAAATTAAGCATGGATGTGCCTTATCACCACAGATGGCAAAGGAATGTGGCAAGTTGTGATGAGCTTTCTTGAGAGATACATAATCAAGATTAGTAGATTCTTTTGTTCTTGTTATCTTTCTTCTCTTGTCCCCAGCCAGGCTTGAGACTGAAGTTAACAAGGAGAAAACCACACCAGATGTTTCTCGCAGTTTAAGATAGAAAGTTGTGTATTCAACTGTATAAAAGTGGGGACGATTTGCAGGGAAAACTGGAAGCCCCATCTATACAGTGGACTCACCGTATAGAGAATTCCCAATTGCAGGGAATGGTTCTCGCCAAATCCTCCCTGCAAATGGGCTGCCCAGCGACTGCGCATCTTTATGATGGTAAAGTATTAATAGGGCAATTGGTGATGTATCTTTCTTAATCACTATCGCTAACTCTGTGTAGTAATGATTAGGTGTATTACCTTACTTTCTGTTTGCTATAGTAGTTTGCTTATTATTTTGCTGCTTTACCTTGTCTTGCTTTAATTTATTTTCACTGTATTATTTTTCTCATTATTTTATCACTTCAAACATAAGTAAAAACTAACTAACTTCTTTAACTTGGTGCCTGTGTCCTTTGTGCCAACCCTGCCATTTGGCAAAACAACACTCTACCAAAATTATCATAAAGACCATCTTTCTTTGTCATCTCTGTCTGTGCCCAAGCATGTTCCCTACCTCCTCTTCACATCTACCTTATCTAGAAAAGTGCAGAAGATGGTCATTAAGGAGGTGTCTAGGGTGCTGAACAGAAGAAGCCCTCCCGCTCTTTTAATGGAAATTTCTAAATAATCCACATTATCACCAGCTTCTTTCTCTTCCTTAAATCTCCTCCCACTTCTGCTTTGACCTTTTTTCAAACACAAAAGTGTTATGTGCTTTACACAAAGTGTTTTCATTCTGAAGTGCTGCGAAGTTAACATACACTAGGGAACAAACACTCAGCAGAAGACTACTGATTCTGTCTTTCCTGAGGGCATTCCAGCACTAGAAACATGCAAGACCTGCAGTAGTTATTCTGCAAAGCCCTAGCAGTGAAACTCAGAGAAGCAAGAGGGAAAAGAGTTTCTGAAAATAATCACTACTACTTCTCAGCCATCTTCAACTTCAAATACAATGAACTATTACAAAGTGGTCACAAAACTCATGGGACAAATGCTGCTGCAGAAGCAGTACCTAGTAAGCTGATAAGAATACCTTGCCTGGACAAAAGTTACAAGCTGTGCAAGCTGCATTTCAACGAAAGAAAACACACCATTCATCCAATTACATTAATCAGTTTTATCCCAAGCAAATTAATCAATTTTCATCCTATAGAAATAAGTAGGAAATAATGTATTTTCCCTCGAAAGACAGCTGCAGTAAAGAAACCAGTATTGCAAGAAACATTTCTGCTGGCTAGAAGGCTTGGACCATCTCCTTTATGCTAAACCGCATCTGGAAGCTATTGTTCAAAGTATGGAAGGGAGAATGGCAGGCTCCTAAAAAGGAAACAGATATGCTCAGATTCAGCCTGTATGTAGACAGTAGAGTGTGGCCACTGATAGTAGAGTGTCCAATATCTTTCAACTCCTGTCTAATCCTTTTGTGCAAGGAGCACATGGCAAACAACTGTGCAGGGTCCCAAGGTTCAATGGCAGTAGCAGTCCTTACCTCATACTTGAGTGCAACACCGGTGTTAGAGATGAGGTAAGCAGGAGCCAAACCACATGCACTCTAACTTCTGAGATACCCTGTCATTTTTCATTATAGGAACCAACATTGTGCTGGGACATTCAAAAGGTACAGCCCAAGGGATGGTCTCAAACAGCCCTATAGGCTACTTACAAACACCTCCCAAAAACTCTTGTTATGTAGGTAAGCTTTCCTTTCTGCGTACAGCACAGGAACTGAGAAAAAAAAGAGGTTCACTCCAGTATTTAAAAAAACACATCTAAAATTGAGCAACCGAATTACCCAACTGATTTCCACAGATGGAATAAAATTTGGGTAGTATCCCTGGGAGCTGTTACATTTTAGCTTTTTGGAAAATTACATTACTTCTATTCTAATGCTTAACTACTGTTCTAATTGCCTAATTTTAAGCACTCAAAGGTACATTCAATATGTTTTTAACTGTTCATTCTTATCTACAACTAAACCTCAGTAATACTACAGCTAAATCAAAAACAAGAACATTTACATGCATTTTGAAAAAAATAGTATAGAAAAGAAAACGAGATTAAATGGATCAAGGGCATGGAAAGGTATATTCTGTGTAGGAGTTCACCTTTGTTTCCCGCTCATGATTTCTGTAGTTAGTTAACTGCAAAGGTTTCCCTAGCTGCTCTTTTTAGCTAAGCTGTATTACTGATGTGACTGTCCTCCACCACTCTCTCCTTTGCCTGTTATTATTGAAATGAAAAATTATACAAAAACCCTAGGTCTGCTGAAAATTAGTTTCGGGAAATATGTATACCAGGAGTTGCCTTTGCTAAGTGGCTGTCTGTCCTGCTCCTGCTTTCTGTGACACACAGCAAGGTCAGATTGTACTAAAGACCTTGGATTTATATCTCCAATAATTTTTTCCCTGTTCAGCATTTCGTGGGCAGACACCCCAATTATCAAATCCCTTACTTGCTGGATCATTACTGTAGCTCACTTCTTGGAGGTCACAGTGAGGTCTGAAGACATCCAGCATCATCCTGAACAGATCAGCATGTGCCTGGGGTGATGAGAGGCCCAGAACAAGAAGGGTGTTGGGCTCCTCTGGTCAACTCTGTTGACCCTTGTGCTCTAAAATGGAAATAAAAATCTTCCCAGGCACACGAATGGTTCATCTGCAAAAGGGACTGATAATATGGTCATAGGAAAGAGAGTAAGAGAAACAAGTGGCAGGAAGTAGGGATGAAGACACAGGAAACAGCAAACAAGTAAATGACTCCTCTACTGCTGTGTTGCATTTCTTATCTGCAAAAGAAGATAAAGTTCAACAATTTCAAGAGAAAGTATATGCAGGGTTTAATCATTTTCTTTCTTTCATAGCTCTACAGCTTGAAGGAGAAAGTGTTCTGGTTTCTTTTCTTGAGAGCTAAAACCACCCTCCTCCCCCCAGAGAAAAGTACTAGCAATGAAAGCAGTGACAATGAAAACACCAAGAGTGTACACATGAAAATATTTTGTAAACACAACACCACATGCAGTACAGAGGAACATTTATCACATGCTTGACTGAACAGCCACACAAAACCTTGAAACACCAACAAACCAAATAACAAAGTACGGAAAATGTTGAGGACAAATTACTGTCTTTAACACTTAAGGTCTAATTTGAACCTTTTTATACATGAAGAAAGTAAAATGTAAGTGCCACAGAAAATATGACACTGAGATTAATCCAGATATCAGTACATCATACTCATGTCAATTCTAGCAGTGAACCCGTTATGTACACACACACACACGCACACACACACGTGCATGTGCTCCAAGCACATCTGGGGTGGCTGTCATAAGTGAAACTGAAAAATATTAGCAGTAATTTTTTAGAATACAGGTATTTTCATTCCAGTCTTAGGAAGTATGATCCAATCTTCAAGTTTAAGCCGTATATATCTACGTACATACACACACACACACACACACACACACACTCATACCTTCTTTTTAAAAAAAATATAAATACACATCCGCATGTGCAGCCACATGTGCATGCACACACACACAAAGAGAGAGAGAATATGTACCTATATCTGGATATATCCCTGACATTACTATGGATGTCATAAGAGCATGAAATGATTTTACAGACAAGTTGCAACATAGAGCCATAATGAGTTTCTGAATCGCCAATACTCACACATAAAAGGGGGCCTGATCATCAGCAGGTGCTGGAGAAGATCTAGAATGTGAAGCATACGATGCAGTATCTTTTTACAATGGTGTTAACAAATGTCAATGTCCCATGCTGAATGTGAGAGGCATACTTAGGTAGTCAAAAGTGTGAGCTGCTTTTGGTTTTTTCTTCCTCCTTTTTCTTTTCTTTTCTTTTTTTCTCCTGTTCCACCTCCACTTCATCTACAACTCCCCCAGAAAGCATCTGCTCTTTATTATTGTCTACAGCAGTGATAATTAACAAGCATGCAAAATCGAGTTGCAATCTGCCTTTTATTTCTTTATCAGGAATTCATCTCCACACTTTAGGCAGGTGAATTCTGATTCAGCTCTGTAATTATCTCACAGATGTTACAAGCAGCTGCTCCTGAGCACAAAACCCTGGCTATTATTACAGAAATATCAGAGCTCCTGGCAAGGTAGAGTGCAAAGTGAAACAGAATGCATTCTGGTAAGGCCACACATCTGGTTTTACACGCACAAAGGGGAAAAAAAATAAATATCTAAGTCTGAAACTCAGATTGCTGGTTCTTGAACTATTAAAAATCAAATTTCCTTTAACAAAATAAAGCAAAGCCCTTAGGCGGAAAGTAAGAACAGCTTTATGTTTCACAGCAAATAATGTTTGTCACTGAAAGACCGCTTTGAAATTAAAATATTTCTGCTTAATCATTTTTTGGGGGCACCCTGCTACCCAAAAAAATCTCAGTCTAAAAGTCACGGTGCCAACTTCGCAGCCCTGCATGGATGAAGAGGATTGATATCAAGATGGCCACATGTGTGCTTGTGCATCCTTGTTTCCGGAAGACGACACCAAAGAGATTCTACTTGCTTATTTGAAATGCTGGCCTTTAAATCACAAATTCTGCATGGTGGTGCATCAGATTAGTTATGAAATGACATCTGTATAGCTGTGTATCTCTCTCAGTGATTAGAAAGAACTACCATGAGATAATGCTCCATATCTCCAAATTTCTGATTTGGGACACTACCCCTATGTTTTATCACAATATCTGTCTGGGACACTGTACCGCTCCTGAAAGTACAAATTACAGAAAAGTTTAATTATGCTGAATAGTTCTGTACCAAAACTATGTAGGCCCAAAAATATTGTCCCTATTCTTGCAAGACTCCTCTAGAAGCTACCAAAGGATTTGGTCTTTCAGTTCTTTGAAGTGCAGAAGCCAGCTTTACTTTAAACCCTTATCATAGGAATGCATGATAGATTTATGAAGAACATAAATGTAATATGAAAGACAAAAATCTTAAGTAAGAATATGAATAGCAACTGCCCATTTTCTGTGAGATCTTTCAGAAAGGGGATGCACTTTTCTCTGGAAAAACTGAATATTCACATATAAGACAAGATTTTGTTTTTTCCGACATATTTGCAAAAGACTAAGAGTACAAAAAAAACCCACTTTATAGTCACATAGTGTAAAATGCAGCAGCTATAAAAGTTAAAAGCATAAGCACAAATAATGAACACATCCATGCTTGATCATGTAACTACAGCACTAATAAAAGCCTCCTCACAGATGAATGGTGCTGTAGTGTTTGTGTATCTAAGCAGACACACACACGCATGCGCACATACCCACAGACTTCAGTCATGACATTCGGAATTATAATACAGTTTGAAAGCCTACAATAATAATCAATGTCACATTTTACCAGCACTGAGTTGCTCATATTCATGACAGCATTGACGATAACGTAATTCATTATATGAGTATATCCCGCTATTTAAACAAGATTGTATTAAATCATAATCCTAAACACATGACAGCTATGGGGCAGACAATTAAACCTACCACCCACAGTGAAGATACTTTACCTACCTGTTCCCAAAATGCCAAATCTCCTCAAGCTACAGCAGTTCTGGGGAAGAACAGAATGCCCTAGAGTCCGTTTGGAACTGACAGAAACCACACAGCTACTGGCAACCACACTGGGACTGAACTGATCCCTTTTCAAGGCCACATTCTTATTTAAGCAGAGGTTTCTATTATCAACACTCCATTAATCCCATTTTCAGATCTGACCCAATCCACTTTGCTATGGGTTTAAGGAAAAATGCTGCTAGGTTTTTGGAGCTGTAAACCCACAGTGGTGTGTCTAGAGCACCGTCCGCAAGTTAGGAACAAACTCTTTTCTAGATGGTGCATGAGGGCAAAGTTAACGCCACAACCATAACAGCTGGAAATAATTGTACTTTAAGGGAAAATTAAAATTCTGTAAATTTAGTGAACCTGAAAAGAACTTTCTCATCAAGTAAACAGATTTTTCTGATTTTGTATTAATTACTGGAAGTTTCAGGTAGTACTCCCAGGAGCAGATATTTATGCACTAGAGAAACAGCTCCTTTGTATGTAATAATAAAAACTTGGAAGTGACTTCACAAAACAGACTGTTTCTGTTGTTTGTCACAGATTTACTGAAAATGTTTTAAGTACTACTTTCCTGCATTAGCGTCATATGTCATACTTTCTCTTTGGCAGTCAAAACCAAAATCCATTACAAAGTTCTCCAACAAACGAAATCACTTGTGCAATGGAGAGGACAGTCAACTTTTGAAAAATACAAACACCTTGAGGAAATCCTTATTTTCTGTAGAATTCTCTATGAATGCAGAAGTCTGACTGATCCCATTCCTCGAATAAAACCAGGCAAGGCACTAATGACGATGATCACTAATGACAGCCTCTCACACAAGTGACTTTATCTTTCAAAACCATGAAGCTGTAATGTGAAGGTGAATTATCCATCTGAAGCTGGTAAAGGTAAATTTATGTAGTAAAAAAACCCAAAATTTTCATTTAAAATACTTGCATAAATAAGAGAATTTTGATTATTAGCCTCTTCCAACCACAATTCATCATCTAGCTTTACCTACTTTATATCTGGTCCAATCAGCGAATGCCTCCTTAGCATAGCCCGTGCTTGTGCATTGGTTAAGTTAGTGGTTGACTCTTCATTAATGGACAGGATGCAGTCCCCCACACCAATCCGTCCATCACGACTTATTGACCCTCCATGGATGACACTGCGGACTATCATTCCTGAGCCATCTTTATTGGAACTTACTGTCATCCCTACAGTAAAAAACACATGAAACAGTTAATAACATCTTTGAGCCCCAGCTCTGAGTGCCAAGGGAAAGAAATGCAACCTGGGGCAAGGAAGGCAAAAGCCAGCCAGCCAGCCAACCTGCCAATGTCATCAAACCTAAAAATGTTGCTCTTATTATCCTTTGCATTTCCCTCTCCCCAAGAAGAGTCAGCAGTTACAAATCACAATCACAGTATCTTTACTTTGTGTCTTTTCACATACCAGGCTTAATATAAAAAAACAAAACAAAACAAAACAAAAAACAAAAAAAACTAAGAGAAAAATTAAAGCAGAAAATAAACAAAAAAAAGGTAACTAAAATTGTTTCTAAACCAGCCAAATTTACCACTCTTCCGGATGGTTCACTGAGTTTATACACCACACTTCAGTCTGGTTTATGACAGTTCTCTTTGGAAAGGAGGTGAAATCATTAAATGGTTAATCAGGAGCACAGGGTCAATATAACCACACACCTACATGAATCAGATCTCACAAAGACAGTGGCTGCCTTCTTGCTCTCCTAGGCGGGCCATCGCTTAGGCCCAGAAGAGCATCCTGACTTCTGTGAAAGCTCACACGCTACGGATGGATACAGTCCACTGCCTGAGTTACACCACCATCCCACCTGTGACATCGCAGAACATTACCTCTCAATTACTCACACCACTGACCTCCACTTCCTTTTCACTAATGGGAAATGAGACTGAGGTGCTCTTCCTCCTCTTCCCCCATGGGGACTTCCTTGTGATATTGGTCTTCACATGTCTTTGTGACTGTTCTTACATGCATGAGTTGTCACTGTTATTTTCAGGGCAGCTGGTGCTCATGAAATCAACCTTGACTGTTCCAGGAAAAACTGTTCTTCAGTAAGGCAATGGAAAGGTAGCTGAAGGGTGAGCACCCTGGGAGTCCACGCGGTGGACTTCCACTATCTTAATACTGACAAATTTGATTTTACTCCTTTTTGTGCACGAACATGGAAGATTTCCTTTACTAACAAGATGAAGCCACTGAAGTAAGAGCACCTTATAGAGGAATATCTATTGGAGAAGGAGGCAGCGACTACTCCACTATGTGTTTTCCTGGTTTTGCATGTAAATGTCAGGATAGCAAGCACTGGGAGTGCAGCTGTGTGTCTGCAAGGACCTTATTGTAAGGACTGTGAGAGAAAGGAAGATGATAGCTACCCAGAGCAAAACCTCCAAGGATACTGACTATGAAATAATTCTGACCGTTTATATACAAACGTTGCTACAGAAGACAGAGACTGAACACTTTACTCTGTGACCCTGGGAGACAGACTGGACGAAGAGAGTTTAGAAGGCAGGTGTAAGCCCCAGCTTACCCAGACTCAGACAACCATGCAAACATCTGTCTATATATGTCTGAGAAAAAAAAATACTGTCACCATTTAAAGAACAACACTAATCTGGATATTTGTGGTTTTTTAGGACTCCTTTCAGAAAATAAAAATTACTTAATAGTGTTGGCTCCTCACACATACTCGTAGTTGATATCAACACAGCTGTCTCAAGTATGCGAAGTTGGCCCTGACCATCAAGGAACTGCCCAATAAGCTTCTCAAACACAAGAATACATGTACCTCTCTACTTTGGTATGAGGAAGTCAAGGCTTATCTTTTGGAAAAACCGCAAAACCTCTCTTCATGATGGCACTTCCTATTAAACTGATGAAAGACTATGGTGTTACCACTGACTGGATATTTATATTTATGATTTGCCAGGTAAAGATGTGGTCAGGCATTATTTAAATATGGGTGTATCAGACTTGTCATATGGACACACAATGGCACTGATTTACTGTCTTGCTATTAGAAAAAGTAGAGGTAAACTGCCTCTCACCTACCCCCTTAGATTATTAACATTACAATGTTGAGCACATCACAGATGGTATTTACAGGTGCCGCCTTGGGGTGGAAGGCCCAGCATTTACACTTACAACAGCAACAACTCACACAGGTTACTCATTCAGATCTGAATGTAAACACAACTCTGCAACAGAGTGGTCTTCACCAGAATACAAGCAGCATGCCAGAAAAGCAAACTGCAAAGGAAACAGCTGAAATGCAGTTTGAAATTCTGAACCTAACTTCGCTGCTTGGTTAAGCCAGTAACAAACAACAGTACTACTGAGGCTAGTGTAATAGTACTTTAGAAAAACATCACCCCCAGCTTCTCTGCTGACATCCTCATTACAACAGATCTGCAAGGCTGATGTCACACTTTGGACAGCTACTGTCTCAGGTAAAAAATAGAAATGTCACTGTCATGTTGCCAAATGAATCATACAGGACAATGGCATTTCAGATCTTGCATGTGGATACTCCATCCTCTTACCTTTTAAAAATCACAATCAAAAGGTTAGAGTTCCAGTTGCAGCTGGACGTGAATAGCTGTTGCAAGCCATGGCTGACACCATTTAAAAGGAAAAAAGTGCCTGTTCTCAGCTGAAATAATTGATGCAGCTGCAGCTTTCAACATCATCCACAGCTCTTAATTTAGCTCCTTTTTGTAAAAATGAAAGTAAAAAGCAGTGCAGTCACGTGTATAAATTGGTCACTGTGCCCAGGCAGCTTCCCAGGCCAGAGCACACATAGACCAGAAGAAAAAGACTACAGTCAAAAGCCAGGAGAAGGCACTGTTCACATTCATACTGTGTATACATGAGAGGCCAGTCTCACGTTTCATGCATGTCATGTCTGCCAATGTGCAGCCTGCCCCAAGTTTGTATTTTTATGCTGTATTATGCTTGACATGAAATTTGCTTTTTTTGTTCAATGTTTCTGTGATAATAGAAACATAGACATGTATGTCATAGACATAGACAAACACTGCTCCACTGAGTTAAGAGGTTACTGCAAATTAAAATTGTTTTAACAAAATCCAAATGCCTAGGACTTCATTGTGACCTGCACTTCATACAGCCTGGCAATGAGGCCAGTAGAGGCAGTAGTTACTCAAGCACCTCATACCAATGAAACTCAAAACTAATATGCACATCAGCCTTGCTACAGTTTTGTATTTTGGGGAGGCTGATTTTAAACCAGATCAGTTCCTGATCCAGTTTGGAGGCTGGCTGTATCACGAAGAAGGTGATAAGGGGCAGACTTAGCATTCAGCCATCAGAGGCAGTTTATTCCAGGCAGAAGCACCCACTGAATTACAGCATCACACTACCCCGCCCACCTCTGCACAGCAAGGGAGTCCTGACTGGTGGCTGTTTATGACCAAGGGGCTCATGGGCTGCTTTCAGGGTGCTTTCTGTGGACAACCCATCTTAAAGCATTTGCAGAGTCACTGCAAACAGCTGGCATCCACACAAACTCCTGCTCTACCAACACCAGAGAGTCTTCAAGGACATGCAGTTGTCCAGAAGAAATGGCACGAGGAATCTAAACCAAAGCAAATGAACACACCAGCCACGAATGGGAGGGGAGCATCACCGCCTCCCACCACAAAGATTTCCTACCGTGCTGGCTCTGGGGACTGGCCTGGGAGGATGTTATCCTTGCTGCTCCTCCTCCCACTGCCCACGGCCACAGCACAAACCAGGAGAGGACACTGAAAAACATTTCCACCTATTGTGCCTGTTCCCTCAAAAATGTGCCTCTAGTCAGTATGCTCAGGAAGTTATAGATTGCAGATATTTAAAACTCTGAAAATGTCTACAAAATTATAGTATAATTGAGCTAAAAATACTACTTACTAAACGTATCAATGATTAAATTTTCTGAAATACTGAGGCACTTAACATACAAGTATAATCAGGTATCAAGGAAGTGAACAGCTTGTTCAGACTCTTTTGAACATCCTCAGAAAACAAGATCATTTTGTGTTTAAAGACATTTGAAAGTCTACTCTGCAGCTTTTTGACCAAAGTGTTCTACAGCATTCCTCGGCTATATCTTGGTTTTCCACTATATTATTTGAATGCATATACATTGAAAACCAATGTATTAAAATAGTTTTGTTAACATTTAGGAATCACTAAAATTTTTTATGGGAAAATGTCCTGGTTTCAGCTCGGACAGAGTTAATTTTCTTCATAGTAGCTAGTGAGAGTCTATGTTTTGTATTCGTGCTGGAAAGAAGGTTGATAACATACTGGTGTTTACAGATGCTGCCAGGACAGTCAAGGACTTTTCAGCTTCTCTGCTGTGCCAGTTGTCTGCAGGTGTAGAAGCAGCTGGGAGGGAGCACTGCCCCAATTACTAGCCTAGAATTCAGTTTAGGATTGAGACCCAAATTGGACAGTAGTCTACTCCATATCATGCACATCATGCCTAGTATATAGATGAGGATCTGTGCAGTAGTTCTCTCTTGCTCTGCGTTTTCTCCCTCCGGGTCACCCCTCTCTGAGAGTCTTCTCAGTCTCTCTGACACTCGGGCTCTTATCTCAATTCCAGGATTGTGGTTTTAGGACTCTCCCTGCTCTGGGATCATCAGCCGGGAATGGGCTGAGCCTTGGTCACCAAGCAGTGAGCAGCTGCACTGTGTATCGCTCATTTGCATATTTGTATATATTACTATCATCATTTGTATTTTCAATATTATTGTACTTTAGTTACTAAATTGTTCTTATCTCAACCCATGAGTCTGTTTTCCCTTTACCCCTTTAATTCTCTACCCCATCCCTGAGAGGGGAAAGGGGGAGGGTGAGGGAACGGTTGTGTAGTGTCTGGGTCTCAGCCAGGGGTGTAAAACTACAACAGAAAAAAAAAAGAATTCTTACTGAGACAAGACACTTTACGTTTGTGTTCAAGGTGACAGCAAATGGATCTATTGCCATCATAGCCAAACAGGGTGAGAGCATCAAAGAATGAGTACCCTGTTATGCTTTCTCCACTAAAAGGAAAATGTTTACTTTTTACTAATAAAACTGGAAACAGAAGAGAAAAACAGAAAGCCATGCTCCTGAACAGGTTACAAAAAATGTTAGTTATCTTACCTAGACTTGAATTGCCTTTTGCAATAGCGATGGTCTTCTCATACATGTTTTTGATAGAATTTGGGGTTGTGGAACTTCCCTCCAAAGATACTGGGCATCTCTTCTCCATTAACATCATTTGATCCTAACACAAGAGAAGATAAGATTGGTTCAGAAAACTGAGACAAAAATACGATTGGACATACTGACCTCAATTTGCGTTATGCAAAAACTAGGTGCAGAATTAATACACTCCTTATACACACATAGAAAAAGTCGGTCCATCAAAGATCAAACCTACATACCTGAGGTTTCTGTTTTCATTTAGGTAATACAGCAAATCTACCACAAAGTATGCTTTTAATTTAGGGGCATCAGTTAGACTCTCAAAATCAGTGGGATGAATTCAAGGGCTCACAGACTCTTTTACCACAGATGTCTGACAATATGCCAGTGCTCAAGTAACAAATCTGGTAAGAAATTGCAGCTCTTTTAAGAATTTCTTAATAAATCATTGAATGGAAGAAAAAAGACACATCATAGTGACTGTCATATAAAAAAATATTATGTTTGCACACTGTGGCATCACAGGCCACTTGGTGAGCTGAACTGCACAGGCTTGCACAAATACCAGGATGCAAGTCTTTCAAACCACTCCCCTTGGCTTCGCAGAACTGGTTTCCAGCTGAGGTTTCCAGCTGTGCAACTCCTCCTCATGCCCATGCCTCTGCAGACGTTAACAGGAGATAAGAAAAGCCCTCTGGCCTGCCAGGTACACTGTGGTCCAGCAGTGTCTACTGCTGTGAGGTATGAGAAGACTTTTACATACCCCTGTGTCACCAGTCTCCGGGAGAGTACTATCTCGATCCCACAAATTATCTCCTGTTTTGAACAGGTCTAAATGCTAAAGTTTGGATGTCAGCTACCACATCTGACGGACATTTATTATCACAGAAACATACATTCTGTTGGCCAGTGTCTATTTCTGCAGGAGATTCTATGGTTTAATATGGCCTTTCTGTAGGTGTTTTTAATTATTTAATTAAAGAATTTAAAGAAGAAGTTTTTACTTTTCCAGTGGGATCAAGCTGCATGGCAGAAGCAAGGCTTGTACTTAGTGCAATTTCTGCTGTTGTCTTAGATCCAGTCCATGTTGCTGTGTTTTCACTTTCATTTTGACTGATATCCGAGACATCCAGAGGCAGAAGATCCTTTTTAGTAAAACCAGTTGCAGTTTCCATGTTATTGTTCGCTACAGAGTTTTGCTCTCTCTCCTTCTCATTCAGATCCATGTTGTACGGACTCTTGTCAGACACACGGAAATCACCTGCAGCATTTGAACATTCCTCTCCAACAGACTGTTAAACACAGGAGACAATGAATAATCAATATTCTTTTGTAGCATAATTAAAAAGTACATTTCCTGATAAAATTTTAAACAGAAACCAATCAGAGAATTTAAATGTATTTGTTGTAAAATCAGTGTCTACAGGAGATCCCCACAGGCACTTTACTATAAAATTAACTTGATTCTTCAGATAATTTATTCTGTTTTAAAACACCAGAAATCAAGGAAAATAAAGTTACTAATGAAGGCCAAATTCTAATTTGGTACTCACCAATAAATCTCCGCTAACTTCAGCAAAGTAACGTCCACTCACAAATTCTCAAACTAGACATAACTCCAGCAAGTTATTAAAATTAAAGCATCCAATTGTCCTTCTCAGGTAGAAGAGCTTTGCAAGACCAAGTCCTGACTTTCAAAACACTTAGCAAGCAGCCAACAATTTCGAGCACCTCAGACAATACGCATGCAATTTAATAATCCATTTAACCGAGCAGAAAGATATTTAGATATTCCTTTCACACAAAGAGAGAAAACTCAGTCAAATGTCACCAAAAAATGAACATGGAGGTTTTGAACTGTGACAATGAAATACAATGAAGCAGCTACAGAAGCTTAGCAGTTAGTAGTTATTACAAGTATAACGATTACAGCTGCAGCACTAGGATTAAGCTCTCTACACAAAATTTATTGAGACTATCAAGATTCCAAGCTCCTGCATTTCAAATATTTTAAGGGATTTCAATAATCACAACCTTCTGGAAATAAATCTTCCAACATTCTCTAGCCGAGTTTTCAAAATCAGTAATTTTAAAAACATGTAGGCCATTACATATTAGAAAGATAAATCATGGACTTAGAGGTTGGACTTAGAGTTTCCATTTCAATATTAGGGATTTGCCTCTGACGTAGTAAATGTAGTCACAAGAACATCTACCTCTGTCTGTCTTAGTTGTTATCCACTGGTTATCTACTAATTCTTCTATTCCTGTTCAAAAAAAATAAGGAAAACATGTTTCCCAGGATTTTGGGATATTTTGCAACATTTTGTATCAAGGGCCTTAGAATTAGTTTTTCTTATATTTCATGAAGTGCATACATGCTTGCTATGTCCCCAGAAAACCATCAAAAAAGGTTCACCTGCAAATAACTGGTTTAAGTAACATCTGGGAAGATAACTGAGCAAAGCCTAAATACAACTGATCTGCACAAATAATTTCCTGCCTTTTGGAGAACAAAACACCAGGACTATAATCTATTCAAATTATTTCATTAGGTTTCAAAGAAAGCTGGTACATCTACTTCAAAGTATTTATTTTCAAATCAGTGAAAACAAGACCCAGACCATACTCAACAGTTATTCCATTGTCATATTATATACATATCAGAGTTGCAGCACACGCCCATTTTAATTTTTGTTTCACTTAAAGAAAAGCCAATGCTGTAATTTTTGAAGACAAACATGATTTCAGGAATTTGTAACTGCAGCAACATGTGGCCTCACTAGAGCATTTGCATTACTTTGACTTTAAGTGGTTTTTTTCATCACTTATTTTAAGAGTGACCCCAACAGCACTCAGAACCTGTCAACTGCCCTGCAGTCAGAAGAAACACCTCTGCGTTCCTCATAGCATCTAATACCAATCTTTTCATTTTTACTACATTTCACTTATTTTAAAAGTCTTCTTTTATGAACCGATTTTCTATGTTTACTTTGAGAAGTCACTCATAACTGCAGACTATAAAATGTTACTTGATGAGAACTTAATATTCACTTCATACTGGTGCACAGAGAGGAACACTGAAAGGTCAGGACCATAACATTTAAAAAAACATGTAAACTGAAGCCATCTTTAAGTCAATGCTGAAAATAACTTAAGACTTTCTAGAGCCTCAACGTGATATATAACGTAAATCCAGCCTCTATCTCATAAAATGCTTCTCAGCATGCAAAATGCATAATCCGTTTAAGTAACAATTACAGTGCTAAACAATGCAATCTGTCCCACTGGCACAGCAGACATGCTCTTCTGTGGATTAGGAGAAACCATTAGAAGATGAATTTAGCTTTCCAATCAGTGCCTCGTAAGGGCTGAATATATTCCAGAAGGGATAAAGGGAGTTACTGCAGCTCAGGTGTGGAGGAAAAAGCAGCAACTACTCCGCTCAAGACCACAGACTGCAAACCCTGAAAGAAATCCCTATAATGTTGCTTTCAAAGATGACTGCTAGGATAAACGACTTGGAAGACTCTGGATTAGCGAAATAAATCTATAGATTGCCAAGAAAAAGGAGCATGAAAAACCATGGAGAGAAACAAAACACCAACTCTGATACAATCAAATCATTATGGGTATGTGACCAGCAAGAAAAAAGCTGCTGATCTTTGTAATACTCTTAAGGAACTTATGTTTATTTACTGACTTTAAATAGAAATTATTAGTAGTCAGAGGTTTGGTATATACATTTTTACTTTTAATTACACAGTATCACTATGAACTTTTCATTCAAGAACACAGTAAATGAATGAGCAAACATAGTACACATGAAGAGAAAAAGCAAAGGTTAGGATGAAAACTTACTCCTGCTTTTCATATCTAAAATACTGTAGAATAATGCAGTTACTTTGTGTTACCACTCTGTACTACACTCTGAAATAATAACAATTAAGTTTTTGTAGCAGACTGCTTACCACAGCTTTAACACTACAAACATCTATCTCACCATACTTTATCTGGCTATACAAAACACAAATCCAAGCTTTCAACCTTCTAGCTGCCTCTCTCTTCAACATACATGTCTGAAAGACACCAGCACTACCCTAAACAAAACTGCACTTTAATCTGGTAACAAACAGCACAGTTTGAACCAGGACGACATAAAACATTTATAGCTAATAACACAGCCTTTACACACTTGTAATCAAAGTTTGTCCTCAACAAAACTGTCCTCCTTTTTACCTTGGGAGTTGATGATGGAAGAGGGAAGTTGTAGTTCAGCTCACCGCTACAGGCACTGCCATGCAGAGCCATCATTGAAGCCTGGAAGGTGTCACTCTCTACAGAATATTGCGATTCAAATGTGGACTCATCCGCTAGATCTGCCTCGCCGGAGTCCACCTAACAACAAAAGCAATTCAATCAGCCAGGCTGTTACCTTCACACCACATAAGCCCCGAACACATGCACCTCAGCCACTACGTACTGATTGACACTTTCGTTCTTTTTTTTTCCTTCCTTGCTTTACATTGAAGTTACATTTGCACAGCACAATAGGAAAAAATTATGCTTCCAGTTACAATTCACGTTACTACATCTTCAGAGGTCGCAAAGAATATCTGAAGTAAGTAAGAATCTCAACTGTAATGAGTTGCAGGGCTTTTTTTTTCTTCTTTTTAATTTTCTTTTACAAGACTTAGCACTGAAAAAATAATGAGCTTCACATAATGTCACCTGTCAGGAATGTTCCTTCCACTCAACTTCATAGGTTCAGTTGTTTTCAAAAGGGTACAAAGAACAATCTTATGGAAATTGCAATTATTTCCAATACATTTATAAGAAACATTATGACATGATATTTTATGATTTCAAAAATATCTTAAATTTGACAACATTAGTACTGACAATTCTTCTCCTGTCTTAGATGAGAAAAAAAAAAGAAAAAGAGTTCCAGATATGGACATGGGCAGTACTTTTTTTTTCCTTAAATGAAATACAATTTTTTTCAAGACTTACTTTCAAATATCAAAACGAAATTAAGTCCTAAGAGACTTAATTTATGGTGCTTCATATACTACACTTTGACTATAATTTCACTGCCCTTGGGAGAGCTCAAGAACACAGTGTATGCTGACAAAAATCATCAGTGAGTTCAGAGCCATGATCATATCATAAACCTGCATGAAGCAGCCAAGTGCACCCATCTGCAGAGACGGGATCTAAGTGTTGTTTTTCGGCTTCTGTAGTTAATCATACTATGAGCTCATTATCTCAGATTCCTAACAGCAATAGCAAAAACCTGCAGTGATTCAACATACTGATTTGGGGGGAAGGGGTGGGTATAAATTATCCATTATTGTCTTAACCTTAAAGACTCAACAGCTCATTCAAACTGATCTTTTGGTGTAACTTACTTCAGCCCATCTACTGGAAAATGAAGACTAGTGCTACCAAAGCTATGCCCTAAAAGAGGGATTGTAAAAAGCAGGGAGAGACTTGTAGAATCTGATTGCAGATTTACCTATGAAAAACAGTATCTTGTGAGTGCACTCTGCAAACGTATGTTTAACTGAGTCATGGTACATTCAATTTTACACTTTGCACATTTAATTAGACAGGTGACAGAGCTGACAATTTAGCCATATTATTATATGCCATATATTTTCATAGTTCTTTAACAATTTTAATTTTTTTGTATGAAACACAGATAGAAGTCAAATTTTTAAATACTTAAGTTTTAATCTGATCTTTCCAACTCGTCTTTCATTACAGAAAATTTAAAATATATAACCTGGCTTCTTCATACTTCTCAATGAATAGAACAAGGCAAATCCTATTATCTAACTACTGTACCAAGGTAACAAGCTGCAGAAGAAAGAAAAGGCAGTCTTGTTTAAAAGCAAGTTATTCAAATCAGCTTGTCATTCGCAAATGTGAAAAATAGTGAACATATTGAAATCAGTAATTCAGAGATTTTTGCCTTGGAAGAATCCATTTCAGATTTTTGTTTGGTTTTGGTTTTTTCCTAATGAATTAAGTTCTGGTGTTTAGCAGAAACTGCTTCCCTGCTCATGGCCCTAGAAAATGCAGGCCAAAAAACTTCAATGTCAGGCCCAGATCAGTACAAATAACCGTGAGAAGACACACTCAGAATGCATTTATATAATGGATTTTGTGGGGTTTTTTTGTTTCTTTTTTTAGTTTTTTGTAAAGCCCTATTTCCTTTGTCTTTTTTACCTGAGTTCTCATTGGTAAATTCTGGGCTGGGGAAGGCAGTCAATGCTCATTTAAGCCATTGTTTGTACAAGTGAACACCTTTTGACTTTGCAAATCTCATAATCACTGATTGATGCTGAAGGTTAAAGAATGTTACTAGGAGGAAGCATTGGCAGCTTTTGAAGACAGACAGCATTCCTTTTAAAGCTGGTTTACGCGCAAAAAGAGAATTCCAAAAACTTTCAATGCAGAGAAGTCACGTATCATGATATATAGGCAAAGAGATTTACTTACAAAATAAGCACATGAACATTTCTTTACACAAGGTGAGATTGTCACAGGAATACTCATTGCATGCAAGGAGAAGTGGATAGCCATGCACTTTTGAAAATCTCAGCAAAATACTTCCTTTTTTTTCCAGCAACTAATATATCATAGACTAGATTCACAGCTCATGCAAACGACCAAAATCTCTGGATGCCAGTTTCTACCATGAGGGGATCCATCCCAGCTATGGTGGATGAATAACGTGGTGACAGTAAACAGTAAAAAAAAAGCACGAACAGTGACAAAGCAACCGCTTTCATTACAAAATGCAAAAACTTAAGACATCTTTGGTAAGTTGGGCCACTAACCAGAGCCAGCTCAGCATGGAAGAGGGCTGCATCAGCTGGCCCCTCCTCCTCAAGTGACTGGGCAGTGTAGAAAAAGCAATCTTCCTTAGCAGAGACATAGCCCTCCTCTGGTGACAGCTGCAGAAAGAACGAAGCTCTGAGTTGGATGAGTGGCCAAGACATAGGCCGTCCAGAGTGCGTTATGTGCGGGCATTTAGAGAGGGAAATGAATTCCAAATGCAGAAAAGCTTTCATTTCTATCACAGTCACAGTGCTGGGTAGGTAAAGAGACTTTTTTTTTTTTTTTCAAATTTACCTGAATTGATTCAGCCTCGCATCCCAATTTACATCCCAAAGTAATGAAAAAGGCCTATCCAGATATACCACAGAACCCACAGCTTAGTGTCAACTCATTTTCAATTTCTGCTCTTATTAAACATATACTAAAACTACCATCAGACGTGCCACCAGGGAGAGAGCCTAGCAGCAGAGGCCTTTACAACCTTGCTAGCCACAGAGTAACCTTGTTAGTATGCTGGAAGACTGGATCTACTATCTGTGTTTTAAAATTGTACCTGCCAGGTGGAACAGCCTCAAGAGGACAAAACATAATTCTGACTGTAAACCAGTAGCTTTTTCCATCATAATTTGATACTAGGTGCATTTGTCCAGTACTGCAAAGAAGCCACTGATTATTCACAATGTTTAATTAATTGGCAAGCATAATACATGAAAGTACAAATGCTGAATGTTTACAAAATGCTGGGAACAGACACAAAACCCCATGCAGTCTTTTCTTTTAGAGTGACATCTTTTTAAGTATGAAAATATTGATTTGCAAGACATTTTAGCGTGTAACACAGAGTCTCCGCTACAAAAAACATATTTAACAAAGCAAGTTTAAAGAGTATCCTCTTCCTATGAAAGCTTCTAGTAACTTAAACATCACCCTCTCCACAAAGACCCTCTAAGAATGAAAATTTGTTATCTGCATCCACAAAGATTACAAGATCATCATTTCATGAAAAGCAAAAATGAACCCCAAAGACTGCACTTGGTCTTAAAAATATAGTGAAAGGCATCTTCCTTGTATGTACAAACTGATGCCATTCTAACGATTTGAATTTAACGCACTACATACACTAGTCAATTAGCATCCTTACTGACACACTATCTCAGTAACCCTAGGTGTTCTTCAGTCTCATTCTTCTAATTGTTACAGACCATCTTTTAAATCAAGCCTGAAATTATTTACGGCTATACTAAAATAACCAGCTTCAGGTATCTGAACCGAAGACTACTCACCATTCTTTAAACATGAAGTGTGTGTAGTTTAAATACAAAGACTGCACATGTATTATACCTTGCAAAGCAAAGGAATAGACAAATTCCAGGCAAACAAAAAAAATTGACTTTGCATCACCATCTCGTACATTCAGAGAATCTTGTAAAGTGTGTGTACAAAATTGTGCCTGTCAACTTGCAGCCCTGAAAGACTGTGCTGGTTGCAAGATGCTTTGCTGTTCTCTCACCTGCAAGACAGGTGTACTAAGTCCTGCAATCACTACACCAGCCATACTCTACACAGGCCACTCCTACATGCAAGGAGATAAAGAAATCTGTTAAAGACAGTTTCTGGATGTTTTGAGCCACCCAGCTGTACCCCAAAGCACACAGAGTGTACGCAAAAGTCAGGATCATCATGTAACAGCTTAAATGACATGACAAGTACTCATCGAATTCCAAAATCCTTACGGGCAGTGGTTTGGCAACTCCTATTTTAACTGTTCCTGCTGGGGCTCCTTTCAGTGCTTGTACCGCTTCCTCCAGGCTGCCATTTTCCAAGTTGATATCGTTGACAAACATAAGCCGATCTCCAGGAAGAAGTCTGCCATCTTTCTCGGCCACACCTCCAGGAACTAATGAGCGAATCACAATTACAGTGTTTGCTGGATCAAAAGGATCCTATTAAACAAAAGGAAGAATAAACATTTCATTTTATTTATTCTTTTTATTACTTGAAAGGCTAATTTTTATGCAGAGTTGGGTTATTAAAAAAGTTGGAGCTCTGCTCCAGATGAACCCTTAGCAGAAACACACCCTCCTGTCCACACTCTGCATACGTTTAGACTTCCATCTATTATTAATTTGTAAATGTGAAAGTTGTTACTCCTTTCCAGGTGATGTTCCATCATATATATCCAGCATAAAATACTGCTAAATGGTAGAGTGCTGTTCGTACTGTAATGAGTAATTACACACCAGAAATTCAAGTACTTTCTACTGCAGTGACAGTGTTGCAGACTTCATCCTCCCTTATACTCAGTGGTTAGGGAATACATCTGGGCAGTGCAGCCTGAGGCAAAGTTAACATATGCACTCTGGTGGAACAAAGAGCTTATTTTCAATAACTAATACTTCACAGCACCAGACCTTGCTCAGCTGAGAAAGTGCTTTTTAAGAGGCAAGTCCTTGTGCACTCCAGCCAATAAAACAGAACAAAGTGGTGTTTGCTTTTAAAAAAGAAAACTGAAGTCCCCATCCTTCAATGCACTGATTTTTATAAAAACACTAGCATCAAATACTAAGGAACATATGATTTTGCTATAACAGTTATCACAGATGTACACATTTGCATGATTCTTACAGAATTACATTCACAAGCAACATCATTACATGTTAACACTTCCAACACATGGCAATTCACTTGAGCACATGCACAGAAAAAAACCCGAGGCATGTAATAATGTACCTGCTTTACTGATAGCAAGAGGAAGAGAAAAGCAAACATCTACAAACTGGCATACAACTGCAACAAGTTTCCACGCCAAGACGTACATCAGAAAGGATGCACACCACCACGGCATCACCCAAACCCACAGGTCTTAGACACTGATGAAAGCTAGTGTGAGAGAGATGTTGAGGTAGGGAGAGAGGGAAGGACTCCAAGAAGACCCTTAACACTTCATGGCAGCTAATGCAGTAAGAAGAATGCCATGGAGCAATAAAAAACTCCACAAGTGGAAATAAAAGCAGCATTGCTGGAGATAGTGCTTAAGTCTGAACACTGTCATCTTCCTCACTATTTGAAGAATAAGTATTTACACTGTCACTCTAGATGACAATGAATTATTTTTTTTAAAAAAATAACCTCTCTAGTGTATGTGATAAGAAATTCCTGAGATAAGAAATTATGTAGACTTTCCTACAGGCCTGCCGTTGTATAAAACATGAGGAATGTATTAGTATGAACATAACTGTCCCTAACTTTAGTCACTGTTCATTGAAAATTAATTGAAAATTTGATGGAAACAGCAAAATACAAAGATTAATCTCACTGTAAACTTAGGTTCACAGTCTGTTTTGCCAATCCACAGGGACAGCACAAAGGACACAGGCACCAAA